>NC_143514.1:73738817-73847350 GCF_031878675.1 Megascapheus bottae | reverse complement strand
TGGAAGAAAGCCAGGGAGTGCCTGGACCTTAGAGTCTCCTCCTCCCCCCTTTTTCCCCTTCCCCTTCCTCCTCCTCTTCTTCCTCCTCCCAGAAAGTGAGCCCCAAGGCCTCCCACCATGCATCCTTTGGCTTGCCCTGCACCCCTAGGCTGCAGCAGGCCCCCCTGTGTCCAGCAGGTCAGGAACCCCCCTCTAAGAGCTCCTGCTTACGCCTCAAAGCCTCAACGTTCAAGCTTCAGTTTCAGGCCCCCTGCCAGCTGCATCTGCTGGGTGCTTCTCGGAGCTTTCTGCCACTTGTTACTGTCTCCTGCTTCTGTGCGGGTGGCTCTGGTTCGCATTAGCACCCCACGCCCCGCCGTGGTCCCAAGCAGGCCTTGGGCTCCATCCAAAAAGTCAGCCTCCACAGGGCCGTCCTAACGACTTATCTAACATGGAACATCAAATGGTTTGATCTGCCAATTAGGCGCCCCCAGAGCTGCTAACTGGAAGCAGATGGCTCTGTCCATCACGGGATGGGAAACGTGAGCTCCCCACATCCCTGCAGCACGGGGCCGCCCCGGGCACCCCAGAAACGCCTCCTCGTGGGACAGCAGGCTCAGCCTGGCCCCATGCACCCAGAGGGCCGGCGGGGAGGGCGTGGGGACCGGGGCCTCAGTGGGTCAGCCCCCCAACTCCCCATGAGTCACCAGGTCTTCTAGCTGTCCCCATGGGGTGTGTGTGCACGGCGCCTGCCAGCCTTTATACACCGGGCTGTTACTGAGCTGTGTCCAGGCCTGCAGAGGCGCAGGCGCTGCTCACCTGGGCCTGAGGCAGATTCCTGGCCTGCCCAAGGCCCCCTCAAGCCCACCCCCCACACACACCTTGAACCCCCAAATCCAAATCCTTATGCTTAGGCCAGGAGCAGGCCCATCACCCCCACTGGATGGCAGAACCCAGAGAAGCGGCAGTGCTCCCTGCCATGGGCTGAGTGATTAAATGAGTGACTGCACGAATAAGTGGATGAGTGGATGCAAGCACGAGGGAAGGGTGCGTGAAGGAGTGAATGAGCAAATGTATGCATGAGGGAATGAAGCCATCCTTGCTATGACTCCCCTTAATTCAGATCTGAGCCCTCACCTTGTGGGTCTTCCCTGTTCCCACCCCACAGCCCAGCCCATTCCTGTGTCCCTCACTCTCTGAAAAGCCCCTCCTCTGGGCCGGGTGTCCTCACTGCATGGTCGCGTTGGTGGACAGAAGCATGTGTCTGTGCCGTTTACCATGTCTTGAGCAGGGAAACAAGCCAAGCACACGTGGAGGAATTCTCATGAAGCCCTGGGAAGAGCACTTTAATGGAGAGGAAGGGGTCTGTGCAAAGGCCCAGTGGCAGACATACAGCTTCCCCATCCCTGCACCCTCCAGCCAGCTCCCTGAAGCCTGGCCCCCGGGGTGGGAGGCTTGTCTTCCCATTGTGCATTGCAGTGTCCAGGCAGGCCACTAGGTTTATTCCACGGAGTAAGGATTTTTGTCATGGATTGGGGAGGGGTTAACACACGTCATGTGACCCAGGCAGAAAAGTACCCCAAGCTGTGCCTCCCTTCTCGCCACACTGGGCAAAAAGGGGTTATGGCAGCAGTTGTGCCTGGCCCACAGGTCAGCTATTGTGCTTGTCCTGAGCCGGGGTGGCATGGAGCATGTCTGCAGAGATGGGTCCCTCAATTCCTCAGGCTGTCCCAGATCCTGGAGTCCCAGGACTCTGGTTTGAAGGAACTAGGGGGGTAGGGGCTACAGCAAAGAGCATCCATGATGCCAGGGCCATTCCATTGGTACTGATAGAGGAAGCTGCCCCATGCCAGGTTCTAGAGAGAGGCTCAGGGAGAGTAACTGGCCTTTCCTATCGTGATGGAAAAGCAGCATAAAAATGGAAGATCCAGCCCCCAAACGGCAGGTGTTGTGAGCTAAGACCCCCCAACCCCCACCTCGAGTGCAAAAAGAGTCAACTGAGGCCCAGGCAGCAGCAGATCTGCCCTCCCAGCTCCACTCAACTTGTGGAAAGCAACTCTGCTAGGGTCTCTCTGGTCACAGGGAGGCTCTGACCCCACTGCCCACCTGCGAGCCAGCTGCCCGCACATTCCTCTCTGGACAGCCCAGCATGGCCGAGCTGGCTCCCTGGTAAGCCTTGAGGGGCCATACCCAGCCTCTGGACACAGGATGCTTGGGAACTCTGCTACAACCCACCCCGGGCAGAGCAGCGCCTGATAGCAGAGAGGGCTGGGCCCCTGGGCCCTGACTAAGTGCCCCAAGACTTGAGCGCCCCAAGGCCAAAGCCAGAGCAGGCCAGGGTGGGGCTGGCCTGGGAACCATTGAGGAAGGCTCCTTTCCTGGAGGCTGGTGCCACGGGGTCTGCCATGGAGGGGCCACGGAAGGGGCAGAGCTGGGGTTGAAGCCAAGGCCCCACCGGATCCCTTGTCCTTTCTCTGAAAGCAAGAAGGAAGCTGGTGAGGATCCCTGAAGCACTAGCATCTTTTAGCAAGATCCCAGAAGCCGGTCTGTGTGAGTTATTCCAGAATCGGAAGACCAGTGAGCAGTAAGATAAGGAGAAGCAGGCAGCTGGAGTTCACACTCCAGCCCAGTCCAGCCCCCAGCGCCCCTCTGCCTTGACCATTGAGACTTCCCTGAGCCTGCAGGTGCCCGGCATGGCCGCCAGATGGCGACTGTAGGCTGTTAAATCAGACTCTCCTTGGCATCACTAGGTACCCTTGCTTGGGTGGATTTCTTTCTAGAAGAGGATGGCAAAGCCTGGCAATTGAAATGGCTCAAGGGAGAGACTTGGTGTGTGGATGCGTGGGGGAAGTGTGTGAGTGTGTGTGTGTGTGCACGTGTGTGTGTGCTTTCCCATGCTAGAGTTTGAACTCCAGCCTGAATGCTGTTTCTTACTTTTTCACTCAAAGCTAGCGTTCTCCCATTCTCCTTCTGGAGCCATAGCTCCACTTCCTGCTTTCTGCTGGATAACTGGAGATGAGAGGCTCACAGACCTTCCTGCCAGGGCAGGCTTCAAGCTGCGCCCCTCACATCTCAGTCTCCTGAGTCGCTAGGAAGACAGGCGTCAGCCGACACCCTGATATTTTTATCAGGAAGTGGGTGATATGGCCAGACTGCAGAGATTCTCAGAAGAATGCCAAATGAGAGAGCAAGGTCAGGCGGGAGGGCAGGAAGAGGGGAGGGGAGGGGGGTGAGCCCCCCACCCCCAGGGCATCCCTGGCCCCACCTGGCAGGCCCAGGCCTGGGTCCCCAGGGCCCGGGGGAGGGGCTAGTCCTTGCTCCTGGTGTAATCCTGAATCATGCTGTTGAAGTAGGCGGGGGTGTTGCGCTCGGGGTAGAAGAGGATCAGGTAGCACTTGGGGCCGAAGTACCCCAGGCTGATGGCCAGGAAGTTCACCACCGTCACGAGAACGTCCATGACGGTGACCAGCACGCCGTCGTAGACGGCCATCAAGGTGCAGAGCGAGACGGAGGAGGTGAAGGAGAAGGTCATGCACAGGGTGATGAACTTGGCCTCGTTGTAGCTGGTGGGCAGCTCCTTGCCGAGGTAGGCGAAGCTGAAGCTCACCACGGACAGGAGCATGTCCATGCTGGTGTTCAACAGAAGGCCCAGGCGGTAGTTGGGGTGACACGAGACGATGGTGACGCTGGGGTCTTCGGGATCGGTGCGGCCAGTGGGGTGGACGGTGGGGGCCGCCAGCATATTTCCTGCCACGAGGGCCGCTTTGATGGCCGTCATGAGAGCCACAGACACGTAGGCCCCGCGGTAGCGGACCCACAGGCCGTAGGCCCGCGGGAGGCGGCTGGCCACCTGGAAGATGCAGACGAGCTGGAAGGAGCGCACGGTGATGCAGGAGATGCAGACAGTGAAGCAGAGGGTGAAGAAGGCCTGGCGCCAGAGACACGTGAAGACGGTGGGCGGCCCCACGTAGACGGGCACCATGCTAAAGGCCAGCAGCAGCGGCGTCAGCATCACGAAGCACATGGGGCCCCCTGCCGAGCGGACCACGGGCGTCCGGAAGTTCCTCCAGAACAGAACCAGGATGGACAGCGTGCTGAGGAAGCCCAGGATGGCCAGCGCAGCCACGATGATGGCGGACGCCTCGTGCCACTCCAGGAAGGCCAGCTGCCGCCGGAAGCAGGAGACATCGTTTCGGTGGGACCACATGGAGCTCGGGCAGGGCTGGCAGCTAAATTCGTCTGCAAAAGCCCACACAGAGCTCTCGTCAGCGCCGCCCCATTCGACAGAGGAGGAGCCAGAGGCTCAGCCAGGTGGGCTCACGGGCCCAAGCCCGTGCGGGATTTGAACTCAGATCTCTTAGAACACCATCTATTATTCCTTCCTCTCCAGTGAGACATTCATGCACTCCCTCGGGGAGTTCACTGAATTTGCACTGTTTGAGCATGGGCTCCCAGGGTGGATAGCAGCGAAGGTGGAAGGTGGGGGAGAGAAGGGTTAAAACCACGGCCCCTGCCTGCAGCCACTGACCAGTGTGGGGACAGGAACACAGAAGAGCAAACCTTCCACAAATGTGCCCAGCCCCAACTTCACGCTCAGGGCTCTGCCAGGCACCAAGCCAGGGCTGCAATCAGGAGGGAAACCATGCACTTAGTGACTCAGCTCTGAACTGCACTGAGCGCCAGTGTGGATGGGGAGGTGACACTGTCCCTGCTTTCCTGGAGTTTGTGTTGTTGGGGACAGATGGTGTTTCTCCCATTAAGGAGACTTCAGACACAGATTCACTCACTCATGCACACATGCTCAAGCACGTGCTTGTGTAACAAGCGACCATGCTGTGCTCTGACTGCACAAGGCATTTGGGTGGTGCAGGCCCAGGCCTGTCTCTGTCCTTGTCCCCCAGAACCTCCCACTGGGAGAGCCACTTACCTGCATTAGCCATGGACAGACACTCTGTGTGGCCTAATACATGGGCGCTGGTTGTGTGTGTGTGATAGGGACCAGGAAAAAGTCTGGCCTCAGGGTCTGAGATCCTCCATGCCTCTGGCCACTGGGACCTGCCTGGGGCAGGTCCACACCAGCTTT
The DNA here is from genome assembly GCF_031878675.1 of Megascapheus bottae. Lineage (NCBI taxonomy): Eukaryota > Metazoa > Chordata > Mammalia > Rodentia > Geomyidae > Megascapheus > Megascapheus bottae. The sequence continues at coordinate 73,842,288 of NC_143514.1, read as the reverse complement.
TAATTTTTTTTTATTCCACATCTGCTACTGGGGACCCAGGTGAGGTCTTCACTTTTAGACACTGACAGCCCTCAGGAAGACTCCAGAGACTGTCCAAGCGGAGGGTGGCGGGGGAGCCTAGGGCTGGCACAGGGCACCTGCGGCTGTGGGGAGGACGAAGGAGTGGAGCAAAGCCAGAGGCAGGGTGAGGGATGGGGCATGGGAGGGAGGAGGAGGAGGAATGAGGCACTGAACTGGGCCCAGTGTGAACAGGGCACATGGGTGGGGTGAGGTAGGGCATGAGCAGGGGCTGGATGTGGCAGGTTAAGCATAGGAGTGGGTGGGGCCTGGGTGTGGGTGTGGATGGGGAGTCAAACCTGCTGTTTGGTTGAAAAAGGTGCCCGGCTGGCAGTCCAGGCAGTCGAAGCAGCAGGGGTGGAGGCCTATGGACTTCTTCATTTGCCCAGGCTGGCATCTTTTAGAACACATAGACACGGGGACCTGGCAGGGAGGAAGGCAAAGACTGAGTCCCATTTCCCATCGTTTAGGAGGCTCCCGCTGGCAGAATGCTCTAGGAGGGCAGCCTGACGCTATCTGAGAGGAGGACTGCGGGACTGCCACTGAAAGAACCCTCTTTGTTTCGCCAGCTCAGAACCACCTCCACTTTCCTCTGGTAAAAGTACCCAGATGGGCCGGGAGTTTGGCCTAGTGGTAGAGTGCTTGCCTAGCATGCACGAAGACCCGGGTTCGATTCCTTGGTACCACATACTTAGAAAAAGCCGGAAGTGGTGCTGAGGCTCAAGTGGTAGAGCTCTAGCCTTGAGAAAGTACAAGGACAGTGCTCAGGCCCTGAGCTCAAGCCCAGGACTGGCAAAACAATAAAAAAAAAAAAGTACCCAGATGTTGAGAAAGAAACTGGCCAATGTTGTGAGAAGACAGACATTTTGTCACAAAAAGGACAGTGCTCCCAAGGAAAGATCTGAGAGGTGGACACAGTGAGACCTGGCTCCATGCTTGCCTCGAGCCCCACCGTCTACTTCTGGAGTTGTTGATGACAACGAACAAAAAGCTAATCCTGCTACCATGGTTTTCTGTCCCTCGCAGATAAGACTTGGCTCAGCTCCTCACTACTGCGGGACAGAGACTTTTCAGGTGAACAAAACCAAGTAAGCAGTGACTCTTCTGTGATTCTTACTGCTTCCGTTTTCAGAACTTGAAAGAACCCACCAGTGAGGCCGCTAATCATCAGACCAGTGCTACTCTGGAGCAAAAGAGCTCAGGGGCAAAATGCAGGCACTGGGTTCAAGCCCCAGCACCCGCACCAGAAGATAAAAAAATAAAAATCAGAACTGAAAAACATACACAGTTTAACATATAATACCCAATACTAGGCAAAACATCAATACCCTTTTAGGAATGCATTGAACTAAACAGAACAACGAGTACTTGAGCAACAAAACCTAAGAGAGGGACCAGGAGTTTGGCCTAGTGGTAGAGTGCTTACCTAGCAAGTAGGAAGACCAGGTTCAATTCCTCAGTACCATATACATAGAAAAAGTCGGAAAGGGTGCTATGGCTCAAGTGGTAGAATATTAGTCTTGAGTTCAAGCCCCAGGAGGACTGGAGGAAAAAATAAAACCTAAGAGAGTCAGGTGTTGGTGGCTTGAACCTGTAATCCTGCTCAGGAGGCTGAGAGCTGAAGAGTAATATTCAAAGCCAGCCCAGGCAGAAAAATTCTTCAAGACTTTTATCTCAGATTAAACAGCAAGAGACCATATATGTAAGCATGGCTCAATGGTAAAGTGACAGCCTTGAAAGGAAAGCTATGTGGCCGCATGAGACGCTGAGTTCAAGCCTGAGCACTACTGCATGCACACACGCACCACACACTCAGAACTCTGTTCAACTGGAGAAAAATAGAGATCATCTTAAATACAAACAGGACATCTCCCGGGTAGACACTATTGTAAGCCATCATAAAAGAATTTTTTAATAAACTGTAAAAGGACTGAAATCATTCCAGGTGTGTTGTCTAACCGCAAGGTAATAGAATTTGAAAGAAAATCTGGGGAGCTCACAAATGTGTAGAAGTTAAGTGACATAGTCGAAAATAACAAACAGATCAAACAGGCATTCACAAGGGAAGTGAGAAAACAGGTTGAGACAGATGGAAATAAAAGCACCACGTAACTCATGACAGAAAGACCAATAATGTAACATTACACATTATGATATCTGGAGTTCTCAAATACACAGAAACAGAAGGGAGCTGACGGTGGCCAGAGGCAGAAAAGGAAGAAGGAAAAAGCAGGAGTTGTTCAATGGATACAGAGCTTCGGTTCAGTACGATGAAGAGATTTTAGAACTCTGTGGGCCACATATGGATGCAATTACCAGTGCTGAGCTGTGTACTTGAAAATGATTAGGGTTCCCAGAGGCCGTGGATCAGACCTATAATTCCAGCTTCTCAGGAGCCTGAGATCTGAGGATCCTGGTTCCAAGACAGTCCAAGTAGACAAACCCAAGAGACTATTATCCCCAGTTAAGTAGTGAAAAGCCAGAAATGGAGTGTGATTCAAGTGCTACAGACTAGCCTTGAGTGAAGAAGGTCAGCAAGAGGCTGAGACCCTGAGCTCAGTACTAGTGATTATACACATGCACACACACACACACACACACACACACACACACACGCGCGCGCGCATGCGTGCGCATCTAACAATTGGTGACACCTCAAGGACAGGATATCACAAAAGAGAAATGAAGGGCCGGGAGTTTGGCCTAGTGGTAGAGTGCTTGCCTAGCATGCACGAAGACCCAGGTTCGATTCCTTGGTACCACATACATAGAAAAAAAGCCAAAAGTGGTGCTGTGGCTCAAGTGGTAGAGCGCAAGCCTTGAGAAAGTCCAACAACAGTGCTCGGGCCCTGAGCTCAAGCCAGGACTGGCAAAAAAAAAAAAGAGAGAGAGAGAGAGAGAGAAATGAAGATAGAATTCCTAGATCCCTAGTCTCTCCCCTGATGCCACCAAGAATGCTGTCCATTACATACAGATAGGGGAAAAAAAAAGCCCTTCCAATGAACAGATGTCAGACACATTGGAACATATAGCTGTTACCAAGAACAAAACCCAAGCCTTTGGCCACAGGACGTAGCCAGACCACCCCCGAGAGCTGACCCTGTTGTCGTGCGTGTGCCAAGAGATGTTGCTGATGTGTTTCAGCTGCTGCCACCGAGGGGAATAATAGGCTACGCTCTTGAAGGGATTCTTGCTCTGGCCCCATTGCCACTGGATGACATCCAGATGCAGGACCATGTCGCCTTGTCGGTCGAAGTAGATCTGGTTGTCCAGGAGGGTGAAGTTGACACCCCACAACTCTCTGAGCAGCTGTGTGGGGTCAAAAGGAAGGAAGTGGGCTGCCATCAGAGGCCGGCCATAGTTGGGTGGCTGCCGCCAGGGGACAAAAAGTCGTGGGAGAGCAGGCATTCAGAGCCGGCGGCTCAGAACACTGGCTCCAGTGCATATCTGGGTGCATTGGGGTCCAGCCTCAGTCCCGCTGTGTACCTTGGATCTGTTGCTTACCCTCTCCCTACTCTTCCTTTTTGTCTTCTGGGCTCCAGAACCATATATGGGGTCAAAATACAGAGCCACACACGGGTGAAACTGTTTCAGGAGTTTAGAACAGCACCTGAGTAGCTGGCACTCCTCGTAATGTCAGCTTGGTCACCCCACAGCACCCAGCATGCACAAGGTTTGAGCTCCAAGAAGGAGTTTTGGGTCTAGAGGTGGAGAAAAAGGCCTCCTCCTGACAGGGCCCCCTCCCTCACCTCCCCCTTCAGGCCCTGTTGGGGCAGGCAGGGCAAGGCCAGGCCTGCCCATAGCCCTCACCTGCCAGGGGTGGACGGTCCTCTGGGCACACATGGTCTGGTTGCAGCCCAGGAGCCGGTGCAGGGAATGGGCCACGGCGTAGACAGCCGCGTACACACTAAACACCACTCGCTCCCCAGAGAGAGTGAGAACCTCTCCAAAGGAGTCGGTGTTCTCACGGCAGGCGTCACACTCCTGATTGCAAGTGCCCCGCTGCCGGCTGGGCTCAGGGCCAGGCAGCGGCCGGGGTGCAGCCAGGTGTCTGCGGAACTCGCTGAAGCCGGGCACGGGCACATGCTGGCTGATGATGCCCAGGAAGGTGCCAGTGTGGCGCAGCCCGGTGAGGTCGTGTAGGACCGGGTCGATGGCCCAGGACTCTGGGGCAATCCACACGGCCCCCGTGAAGTTTGAACGCAGCACGGCGTGGAAGAAATGGTGCAGGGCGAGCTCGGGCGAGAAGATGACCACGACGCGAGCTGTGGACCTCTGCAGCCTGTCCAGGATGGCGTCCAGCTGCTTGGGCTCCGGCTCCGGCTCGGGCTCGGGCAGCACCTCCTGGTAGGCGATGCAGATGTCGTCGGCTCTCAGCCGCTGGCTGAACAGGTGGCTGTTCTCGCGCCCGTAGTTGTCGCTGCTCATCATCATCACAATCCAGTTCCAGTGGAAGTGAAGCATCAGCTGCACCATGGCCTCGATGTGGTGGCTGGCGCTGGGCACGGAGCGCAGTGTGGCCGGGAAGCGAATCTTGTCCCGCAGCTGGTCTGAGATGGCGCTGTAGGTGACCTGCAGGGGGAGGGGCCGCTAAGGGCAGAGGAAGGGGAAGGAATGGGGGAAAGAGAGCAAAAGAGGCCGGGGCAGGGACTCCTGCATAGGGGGAGACACCTAGGAGCAGAGCAAGCCACATCCAGGCTAAGGGAACACCTATCCCCCTTCACTCCCCCCACTCTACCCCCTCTATCTTGCAGCAACTTCCTTTGTGGTGATCAGCCAAGAGCTTTTTCACTCAGACTGCTCTCATCTTTCCTTTCCTCTCCCTTTGCCTTCTTTCCAGCATTCCTTCCTTTCTCCCTTTCTTTCTTTCTTTCCTTCCTTCTTTCTTTCTTTCCATCCTTGCTAGCTTCCTTCCTTCATTCGGTTCTCACTCTCTTTCTCTCCCTTTCTCCCTTCTTTTAGGCCAGTACTGGAGCTTGAATTCAGATCCTTGAGCTCTTGCTGAGCTTTTTTGTTCCAAGCCTGGCACTTGAGCCACAGCTTCTTTGCAGCTCTCTTGGTGGTTCATTGAGATAAGAAAGAGTCTCACAGGCTTTCCACCCAAGCTGACTTTGAAACGCAGTCCTCAGATCTCAGCCTCCTGAGTAGCTAGGATTATAGGCCTGGGCCACCAATGCCCACCTTCCATGTCTTATTTATTGAGCACCTACTGGGTGTCTCCAAGCATGGTGGCTCCCTCTGCGCCCCCCCCACCACATCCATATCACAGGCCCCTGACACAGCTTCATTTCTTCCCTCAGCCTCCCACAATCCGCGCACTCCAGACTCACGGCTTGTTCCACCTTTTCTGATGGAAGACCCCAGGACATCACATCCCAGCCAGGATTCTCTCCTCTCCTTTCCTTCCTTTGGCCACGCCAGCCAGCTTCCTGCTTCAACTAGCATGGCCAGCCAATCAGCTGCTACCTGACGCTGGGTGTCACATTCCCACCAAGTGCCACAACTCCTCTAAGCAGAACTCAACGAACCACTCCTTGTGGCACCCTGGAAAAGTCCTTCAGTGGCCCCCAGGGGGCGCCACCTTGTACTCCAATTTCCTCTGGTCTTGCTTCCCTCCCCCTCCCCCCCACCTCACTAGCCCTCATAAACACACCAAACACATCTGGCAGTTGCACTTGCTGCACGCTTCTTATTGGCACACTCCCCTCCTAGATACCCACCTAGCTCCCTCTCTCCCTCACCCTTTGTCCAGTCGCCAGAAAAGTACACCCCATGAAAAATCACACACCTCACTGCCCAGCTCCACTTTGCCTTCTAAGCCATTGACTTCTAACATACCATTATTTATTTGCACTCACTGTCTGCCTCTCCCCACACAGAGCGAAGCTCCGTGAGTGCAGTGCCTTGGTGTGCCTGATCGGTTCCCAGCTGTACCTACAATACATCCTCAAGACATCTCGTTACTTCAATGAAAAGATGCATCCAGCCCTTGGCTAGATGTTTCACATAAAACTACGAAGTCAGGTACTGGAGGCTCGAGTGGCTGGGATCTGAGGATCATGGTTCAAAGCAGAAAACTCTGTGAGACTCTTACCTCTAAAGAACAATTAAAAAGCCAGAAGTAGAGCTGTGGCTCATATGGTAGAGTGTCAGCCTTGAGCAAAAGGCTGTCCTGTCCCTGAGTGTAAGCGCCATTACTCACAACAGACAAACACACAAACACTGTGTATAACTTCAGCAAAAAGTCCAGTAATTGCAGCAGCCTACTGTGTGCCAAGTCTTACATACTGGCTGCCCTTTAAATGAATGCACATGACAAGGCTAGGACTAGCCATGATGATAATCCTAATTACAACCACACTAGCCATACTAATGGAAGAGACTCCTGCGAGGCAGACCTGCGCCAGACAACTGAACAAATAACACAGAGTCCTTTTCCAAGTTGCCACGCCTGTGCTTGGTACTGTGCCACGGACTACCTACTGTGCGCCGGAAACTGCAGTGTTGAACCCATCCAGCTGCAGATGGTCTGGGATGGATCCCTCATCATCCTGCTTTATGGGTGGGGAAACTGAGGCACAGAATGGTTAAGAGCTTTGTCAAAGGCTTCCTACTCGGCACACCTCTCCCCCCCCCCAAGCTAGTGGGATGCTCTGCCCCTACGTGGGGGAAGGGCTCAAAGCCCCCAGGAAAACATCCTGCCTCCCACCCTGGCCCTTCTCCCAGGGCCCAGGGCTCACGTGTGGAAGGAGAAGCATGGAGAGGAAGTTGGCCACCGTCTTGGCAGACTCGGAGTTGTCAGGCCCGATGATGGCAAGCACACGTGGGATGTAGTGGCTGTAGTCCTGGAGGAGGGGCAGGAAGTAGTCCTCGCGTGCCAGCAGATAGAGCACGGGCTGGAGGTTGTTGCTCAAGTAGCAGATGTCCACGATCTCGTAGCCCAGCTGCACGCCGGGCAGAAGGCTGCTGTGGTTGTTGATTTCCTCCACCGCAAAGCGCATGGCCTGCATGAGGTTGTAGCCCAGCACCTTCTTATCAAACCTGGAGGAGCCATATCCAGAGCCCAGCGGGCGACAGTGAGGACAGTGGGCAGCAGAGAGCCCACGGCCCTTCTGGCGGACACAGGAAGGCAGCTCAAGAAGATTCTTGCGCATGAACCAGATTTTTCTCACTGGAGGCCACCTCTAGGCCCATTGTTGTTGTTTCTGTGACCTATTGACCCACAATGACCTCCGGCATCGGCAAACCCATGTCCTCCATCACCACCTCCCACAATGACCTCCATCACCATCACACCACACCCATGTCCTCCATCACCACCTCCCACAATGACCTCCATCATCACACCACACCCATGTCCACCATCACCACCTCCCACAATGACCTCCATCATCACCACACCACACCCATGTCCTCCATCACCACCTCCCACAATGACCTCCATCACCACCTCCCACAATGACCCCCATCATCACCACACCACACCCATGTCCTCCATCACCACCTCCCACAATGACCTCCATCATCACCACACCACACCCATGTCCTCCATCACCACCTCCCACAATGACCTCCATCACCACCTCCCACAATGACCTCCATCACCATCACACCACACCCATGTCCTCCATCACCACCTCCCACAATGACCTCCATCACCACCTCCCACAATGACCTCCATCACCATCACACCACACCCATGTCCTCCATCACCACCTCCCACAATGACCTCCATCACCACCTCCCACAATGACCTCCATCACCATCACACCACACCCATGTCCTCCATCACCACCTCCCACAATGACCTGCATCACCATCACACCACACCAATGTCCTCCATCACCACCTCCCACAATGACCTCCATCATCATCACACCACACCCATGTCCTCCATCACCACCTCCCACAATGACCTCCATCACCACCTCCCACAATGACCTCCATCATCACCACACCACACCCATGTCCTCCATCACCACCTCCCACAATGACCTCCATCATCACACCACACCACATCCATGTCCTCCATCACCACCTCCCAGAATGACCTCCATCATCACCACACCATACCCAGGTCCTCCATCACCACCTCCCACAATGACCTCCATCATCACCACACCACACCCATTTCCTCCATCACCACCTCCCACAATGACCTCCATCACCATCACACCACACCAATGTCCTCCATCACCACCTCCCACAATGACCTCCATCATCACCACACCACACCCATGTCCTCCATCACCACCTCCCACAATGACTCCATCACCATCACACCACACCCATGTCCTCCATCACCACCTCCCACAATGACCTCCATCATCACCACACCACACCCATGTCCTCCACCATCACACCACACCCATGTCCTCCATCACCACCTCCCACAATGACCTCCATCATCACCACACCACACCCTTGTCCTCCATCACCACCTCCCACAATGACCTCCATCATCACCACACCACACCCATGTCCTCCATCACCACCTCCCACAATGACCTCCATCACCACACCACACCACACCCATGTCCTCCATCACCACCTCCCACAATGACCTCCATCACCATCACACCACACCCATGTCCTCCATCACCACCTCCCACAATGACTCCATCACCATCACACCACACCCATGTCCTCCATCACCACCTCCCACAATGACCTCCATCATCACCACACCACACCCATGTCCTCCATCACCACCTCCCACAATGACCTCCATCACCACACCACACCCATGTCCTCCATCACCACCTCCCACAATGACCTCCACCATCACCACACCATACCCATGTCCTCCATCACCACCTCCCACAATGACCTCCATTATCACCACACCACACTCATGTCCTCCATCACCACCTCCCACAATGACCTCCATCATCACCACACCACACCCATGTCCTCCATCACCACCTCCCACCATGACCTCCATCATCACCACACCACACCCATGTCCTCCATCACCACCTCCCACAATGACCTCCACCATCACCACACCACACCCATGTCCTCCATCACCACCTCCCACAATGACCTCCATCATCACCACACCACACCCATGTCCTCCATCCCCCCTCCCACAATGACCTCCATCATCACCACACCACACCCATGTCCTCCATCACCACCTCCCACAATGACCTCCATCATCACACCACACCACACCCATGTCCTCCATCACCACCTCCCACACTGACCTCCATCACCATCACACCACACCCATGTCCTCCATCACCACCTCCCACAATGACCTCCATCATCACCACACCACACTCATGTCCTCCATCACCACCTCCCACAATGACCTCCATCACCACACCACACCACACCCATGTCCTCCATCACCACCTCCCACACTGACCTCCATCACCACACCACACCACACCCATGTCCTCCATCACCACCTCCCACACTGACCTCCATCACCACACCACACCACACCCATGTCCTCCATCACCACCTCCCACCATGACCTCCATCATCACCACACCACACCCATGTCCTCCATCACCACCTCCCACAATGACCTCCACCATCACCACACCACACCCATGTCCTCCATCACCACCTCCCACAATGACCTCCATCATCACCACACCACACCCATGTCCTCCATCCCCCCTCCCACAATGACCTCCATCATCACCACACCACACCCATGTCCTCCATCACCACCTCCCACAATGACCTCCATCATCACACCACACCACACCCATGTCCTCCATCACCACCTCCCACACTGACCTCCATCACCATCACACCACACCCATGTCCTCCATCACCACCTCCCACAATGACCTCCATCATCACCACACCACACTCATGTCCTCCATCACCACCTCCCACAATGACCTCCATCACCACACCACACCACACCCATGTCCTCCATCACCACCTCCCACACTGACCTCCATCACCACACCACACCACACCCATGTCCTCCATCACCACCTCCCACACTGACCTCCATCACCACACCACACCACACCCATGTCCTCCATCACCACCTCCCACAATGACCTCCATCACCATCACACCACACCCATGTCCTCCATCACCACCTCCCACAATGACATCCATCACCATCACACCACACCCATGTCCTCCATCACCACCTCCCACAATGACCTCCATCATCACCACACCATACCCATGTCCTCCATCACCACCTCCCACAATGACCTCCATCACCATCACACCACACCCATGTCCTCCATCACCACCTCCCACAATGACATCCATCACCATCACACCACACCCATGACCTCCATCACCACCTCCCACAATGACCTCCATCATCACCACACCACACCCATGTCCTCCATCACCACCTCCCACAATGACATCCATCACCATCACACCACACCCATGTCCTCCATCACCACCTCACACAATGACCTCCATCACCATCACACCACACCCATGTCCTCCATCACCACCTCCCACAATGACCTCCATCATCACCACACCACACCAATGTCCTCCATCACCACCTCCCACAATGACTCCATCACCATCACACCACACCCATGTCCTCCATCCCCCCTCCCACAATGACCTCCATCATCACCACACCATACCCATGTCCTCCATCACCACCTCCCACAATGACCTCCATCATCACACCACACCACACCCATGTCCTCCATCACCACCTCCCACAATGACCTCCACCATCACCACACCACACCCATGTCCTCCATCACCACCTCCCACAATGACCTCCATCATCACCACACCACACTCATGTCCTCCATCACCACCTCCCACAATGACCTCCATCGTCATCACACCACACCCATGTCCTCCATCACCACCTCCCACAATGACCTCCATCATCACCACACCACACCCATGTCCTCCATCACCACCTCTCACAATGACCTACGTCACCATCACACCACACCCATGTCCTCCATCACCACCTCCCACAATGACCTCTGTCACCATCACACCACACCCATGTCCTCCATCACCACCTCCCACAATGACCTCCATCATGCACCATTCTTCTGCTACCATCATAACCAATAGTCCTAACACCAGCATCACCATCGCCACCACATCCACCTTCAGTACTATCTTCCCCATCACCAATACCACTGCTATCTTCCCACCAGCACCACTAGCACCAAATCACTGACTTCACCACCACCATCACCAACATCGTCATCGCCATTATCACCACCACACTTTTTGCTGTTTTATTATCCCCATTATTAGGGGAGATTACCTGCATTGCTATTTCTGCCACAGCAGGGCCATTCTTATCATAGGTGTCAGGAAAGCCAGCATTAGGCCTGGCACTGTCACTGGCACCACCCACACCATAGTACATTTACATAGACAACCCTTAGTCATCCATTATTGATTGATTGATTGATTGCCAGTCCTGGGGCTTGAACTCAGGGCCTGGCCACTGCCCCTGAGCTTCTTTTGCTCAAGACTGGCACTCTACCATTTGAGCCACAGCACCACTTCCAGTTTCCGTTCTTTGTATGTGGAACCAAGGAAGCCAGGACTTTATGCATGCTAGGCCAGCACTCTACCACTAAGTCGCATTCCCAGCCCTTAGTCATCTTTTACTCTCACCTTCCTGACCCCCAGAATGCTCCTCTGAACAAAGTCATTATTTGCTAATCCCAAGCTCGCTCTGGGACCCCCATCTTCATGACTGCAAGAAGACAGCTGGCCCCATCTGCAAGTGACACCATCTCCCAAGGGGCTGAGGGAGTGGGAAAGGGACTCCCTCTAGTCCCAGAACCACCCCCTGCCCCCCCACACACACCTGAGCCTGGGAGAATGCAGAGCTCCCCCTCCAGAAGCTGCTTCAGAAAACCACATTCAGCCTTCCAGGAGGTGCAGTACCCACAACCTAGACTGGCCTTGACATGGGCTCACTGGGGGTCTCCCAGTTACTGGGAGGGGTTCGGGTGGTTTCCATGGGCTCTAAGATTCCTCTAAACTCCATGGAGATGTGGCCCTGGGCTGGCCCAGGTCTCAGCATTCTGGAACACCACTGCTAAGGATTTCAACACCACGGACTTGAGAACCCCAGGGGCCGCAGGCTGGACGAGGATTAGGGAAGTATGAAGAGCATGCAGGACCTGGCCAGCCGAGGACCAGCGTGCCAGCTCCTGTGCCCCCTCCCACGCCCACCACCATGCCCAGTCACACAGACTCACTTCTTGCACGTGGGCACCTGTAGGGTGTCAGTGTGGGAAATGCCCTTCATGTTGGCATGGAGGGAAAAGAGCCCACCCAGGAGAAAGTCCCCAGCCAGGTAGAAGTCTGAGTTCTCGGTCGGCTCCGCCTGGACCCGCAGCAGGAAGAGCAGCAAACACAGCATCCTCCCTCGGGGGCCCATGGCTGCCAACTGGCAACACAGGGAGAGCCCAGGGCTCACTGGAGAGCTGAAAACTCCACATCAGGCCATTTGCACAGACATTTACATAGTGCCAGCCCTGCCACTATCCCTGGGGCACCCACAACAGGTGAGGAGCTCTGAAGGCCCCGGGGGCAGGAAAGGAGGCCGGAACCAGGATGCTTCAGTGTGAGGACCCAGTGGGGCCCGGGGGAGAGCAATGGGTGAGGAAGCCACCCCTGACCTTCTGTCACTTAGCTGGGAGCTGCTCCACTGCCCTGACATTTAACATCCCAGACGTGAACAACCCAGGTCCTGCCGCGAGTCAAACTAAGGTGGTAAAAGACCTCAGGCTGTAGAGCCTGACCAGGTTGGCCCTGGCACAGAGCAATGTCCACATAGCACCCGGCCCACAGGACGTTCACTGAGCAGAAGCCACCATCACCCAGACTCAGGTGTCACCTGAGTGCTTGCCATTCAGTACTGGGGGCTACCACGAACCCCACTTCACAGACGAGAAAATGGAGACACTGCCAAGTTCGGGAGCTCGCACTGCACCGCACAGCTAGCAGAGCAGGCGTTAAACTACACAGGCAACCCAGTCACCTGTACTCCTAGCCACTCAGGGAGGCTGAGATCTGAGGATCAAGGTTCAAAACCAGCCTGGGCAGGAAATTCATGAAACTAATTAACCACCAAAAACCTGGGGATGGCTCAAGTAGCAGAGTGATAGCCTTGAGAACAAATGCCCAGGCCCTGAGTTCAAGCCTCAGAACCAATAGACACACACACACACACACACACACACACACACACACACACGGAGGACAAGAAAAATAAAAACCCACAAAACTACACAGGACACTCATACAGTGGGTGAGAATATGAGGACAGCCGTGAGGAAGGGGCCTCACTCCCTCCAGCTACTGTCACCTGTCATGTCCACATCTCTAAGCTCTGGCCCCTGGGTCTCATCACCAATGGGCAGAGGCATGGCAAAACAGGCTGCAGTCTTCATGTCAATGGAGACCGCCCAAGAAGGTGGAAGGAAGGGACAGCTTCAGGAATTAGGGACCCCTTAGAATCAGACACCTGTGTCCCCAGAACACTGCACAACTCATTTCCATCCCTAATGATTTTGTAGACGAAGCTGAAGCCTCGGGGTCCAGCTCCATTGACACTGCTGTGGCCATCATGTGCTGTGGCCCAGGGGCCATGGGGAAGGGGCCACAAGTATCAAGAGGGGGCAGAAGTCTCACACTCCACCCCCATGCCTGCCCTCCTCTGCCTTGTGGTCATGGATGCACATATCCAGCCTCAGTTCCTGCTGCAGCGTGTGTGGCACAAGGGAGCCTCCTGAACCGGCTCAGGACTGCGGCCATCTGCAGGTCACAATGGGCTCGGTCGTGTGACCACACCTGTGACCTCACCTCTCTGAGACTGCATCTTCTCCTCTGAAACTAGGCTAATACCTCCAGCCTCGTGGGATTGGCCCAGGAAATTAAATTCCATGCTCCACAACAGACTGCAGAAAGGCGGTTTGTCAGGTTCATGACCGTCCCTCCTGCCAGGCTCTGGTGGTTCACACCACTACCACCCTTGCCACTCAAGAGGCTGAGATCTGAGGAGCATGGTTCAAAGCCAGCCCGGACAGGAAAGTCCAAGAGACTCATCTCCAATTAACCAGCAAAAACCCCGAAGTGGAAGTATGGCTCGAGTGGTAGAAGACCAACACAGGGCCCTGAGTTCAGGCTCTAGTACTGTCACCAAAGCAATGATAATTTTTTAAATTGGCCCTTGAACCGGATCACCCCTAGCTCCCTGGCTGGCAGGAAGTTATCTTCCTGTGTTACATAATGTCTTGCCATTATCCTGAAGGATGCTGGAGAAGCTACATCCCACGCTCAGACCCTCACCACCTTCTCGAATTCTCCGTCAGCCCCATGTGACTGCCAGAATTCCCGAGGCCTAATTCGCCCCCCCCCGCCCCCCCCCCCCCGCTCCCTGCTAACAGCTGAGAGCCAGTGTGAGGTCCTCATCCTAGACCCCGGTCCCCATGGCCGCCCCTGCTCCCTCATCCTGCCTCTCCCAGACTCAGGAGCCCACTCTTTCCTGATTCATGAGCCCCTAACCACAGTCACACAGCCCTCCCCGCCCCAGGACCCGGGTCCCTGCAGGATCCATCTGGAGTGGCATCCAAGAGGCCTCAGAGCAGAGCCACTGGCTCTGTGGTCACCCAGGGGCAGCCCAGTTAACCCAGGAGTGCCTCCATTTCCTCATCTGTGAAATGGGTGCCACAGGATATACTTCATGTCCTTACACAGTGCCAGATAGAGGTGTGACGGATGACACACTGGTGGAGGGATGAGTGCAGTATGGTTTAAAAAAAAAGTGAGTCCACCCTGCTGGGTCCCTCTGACCTCTGCCCTGACCTCCGCTGCAGCTCCAGGTGCCTAGCAACCCCTCATTTCCTTAGTGAGCATGCTTGACTGACAGCCGAGGGCCAGCAGCAGCAGGGACATCCGGCTGCACGCAAATGGTACAGCTCTAGGCCCAAGGCTGTGGCTGTGCCCCTGCCCGCAGCAGGGAAATGAGGGGCTCCATGGCATCACAGGCATGGGGGCTTGGCTCTGATGACTATGCAAAGATGTCTTAGGGGCCCAGGCAGGGCACAAGCCACCAGCCTTGAGTCTAGGGATGGCAGAAGGAACAGAGAGAGAGACAGAGAGAGAGACAGAGAGAGAGAGAGAGAGAGGAGAGAGAGAGAGGAGAGAGAGAGAGAGAGAGAGAGAGAGAGAGAGAGAGAGAGAGAGAGAGAGAGAGAGAGAGAGAAAGAGAGAGAGAGAGAGAGAGAGAGAGGAAAGAGAGAGAGAGAGAGAGAGAGAGAGGAAAGAGAGAGAGAGAGAGAGAGAGAGAGGAAAGAGAGAGAGAGAGAGAGAGAGAGAGAGGAAAGAGAGAGAGAGAGAGAGAGAGAGAGAGAGAGAGAGAGAGAGAGAGAGAGAGAGAGAGAGAGAGAGAGAGAGAGAGAGAGAGAGAGAGAGAGAGAGAGAGAGAGAGAGAGAGAGAGAGAGAGAGAGAGAGAGAGAGAAGAGAGAGCTTTGAAGCAAAGTGGCAGTTAAATGGCAGGGGCAGAGGAGGAACATGAGGCCAGGGTCCTGACAGAGCAGACAGCAAAGGAATGCAGCCTGCAGACACTCAGACCTAGGTTCAAACCGACCTTCTTACGAATTCCTACTAACTAGCTGTGCGAACTTGGGGTACCTACTCCCCAACTTTCATTAGCCCTGCCACAGAGCTGGCAGTCACTGGTGGGGCTACACGAGGGCTCAGTGGGCTCATGGCAGTGTATGCCTATCATGTGCAAGGTTTGGGGATCCCCTCGTGACACACACGCACACCCCTTCCTGCTTGAGCTCATTCTTCCTGTTCAGACCTTCAACGCTTTGGCAGAAGGGTTCAAAATGTTTGAGCAAATACCAAGGCACTGCACTGGGGGGCCAGCCAAACAGATCCACAGTTAATGGGCTCAGGGTTGTTCCAGTGGGTAAAAGAGCAACACAAACTCACTGTATTGATGGCAGTGTGTGCGCACATATGTAGGAACTGTTCTCATTTATAAATAAGACAGAGCTCTGATACGGCCTGACATTCCCCTCCCCAGCTGGGGGCCGCTAGCTCCTGCCACCTCCTCATCCTGCAGAGGGCACTGTGCCCACCAAGTGACAACACAGGGGCACTGCCATCCAGAGGGAAAGCCAGCCAGCCCCACCACTGCCCCATCACCCTCTCCAGTAAGACCACCACACAAATCAAGTTACAGGCATTTTATTGATTGGCACTGGGCACCCTCTATTCCCCCCTCACAGGATACAGTCAGTAGAACTGGCGTAACCAGCCTGCACCCCAGCCAACACACCAGCCCCCAGAGAGACCACACAGGTGAGAAGGAAGCAGAGCCCATGCAGGGCCAGGGAGCACTGGTCCTGCCAAGGCGTTGGCCATGGTGAGAAATGGGGACGCATGGGAGCCCGCAGCAGCTCTGTGGGGCATTTGTCCTTGAGGGGAACCCAGCACTCTCAGTCCCCTAAAAACTACTCTCAGAAGTCACACACAAAGACCCCCGACCATCCAGAGCCCAGGCAGGAAGTTTTCACCTGGCCACCACTGGACTGGACATACGCAGAGAGGACCGCTGAAGGATGACGTGCTGGGCAGGGAGGATTCACTGGCCACACTTCAGCCCAGGACGGAGGGGGCCCAGGCTGAAGTCCTGAGATGGGCTCTGGGAGGCAGCATCTGAAGAGCTAAGCGGGAACCCCAACAGTATGGAGTCCCCCAAAGCTTTCCAGAATCTCAGGCTGCATGGAAGGGCAGCCAAGCGCCACCCTTAGCTGGTGGCGGGGCCGGGAGGGGAACAGGCACCCCGTGGAAAGGCACGTGGGTCTAAGGCATATGGCTGGGCTGAGCGCCCATGGCTTGGGGGGCCTCACGACAACAGTGGGTGGGCAGGCCAGCTGGTGACAGCTATGTCCTGCATTTTGCCTCACTGGGGACACCCGGAAGAGCCTGTGAGTTGCTGAGGCTCCTGAGGAGCCAGGGCGGCCTCTGCAGGGTCCTGGGAGCGGCTCCTCCCCATCCCCAGATCCTGGAATCCCTGGGCCCACTGTGGGCGAGGGAAGGCCAGGGCACCGAGGTGGCTGATGGGGAGAAGGAGCAGTGGCCCTGTTCCTCCCAGCATGGCCTCAGGCCCAGCCTGCAACCGAGCTGGTGGCAGGAGGTGTGGAACTCCGGAAGGGGGCTGCTTGCGAGCGCGGGTGGCGGGCAGCTCCGCGTGGTGAGGACCTCGGTCTGGACAGGCAGTGCGGGGCGGCGGGCGTGTGGGCACGCGAGGCTCACTGCATGTACGAGTAGCGCCAGTCCCCCAGGGGCTCGTGGGTCTCCTTGATGACCTGGGGTGACGTCCAGCGCAGAAGGTAGTGGGGGCCCCCTGGCTTGTCATTGGTTCCTGTGGAAAAGATGGTGCTGTTTGCTTGGGGAGATGCGATGGCTCTGAGCAGAAGAGCCATCCCACCAAGGAGGTGGAAGCGGCAGGAGAGGCGGGTGTGGACTCAGAGACCTGCTGGAAGCAGAGCTGCAGTAAGGAGCCTGTCTCCTCCTCGAGCCCCTGAAGCCCCTGGAATGGATGCTCATGAGAAAGACTTAGAAGATGGGGGCTTGTTACCAGGGAAACCACCAGGTGGCTGGAGGAGCAGGAACTCGCAGCCCCAGGTGCCCTGGGCAGTAGGGCTGGTGGGTGACTCGATCACCCTGGCTTGAGTTGACCAATGGCACCTTCCTCCAACGAACTGGACTCAGGGCACTTCCAGGAGGATTATTAACACAGCAGGGACAGAAACCCTGTGCCGGGGAACCTTCCAGACTTCGCTCTGTGTCCATCTTCATCTGCACCCTTCAAAATACCCTTGACAATGCCTTAGCAGAGCCCCCAAAGGACTTGAGAACAGCCAGGGAGCAGAAGAGAAACTTGCCCCCACCTAGAGAAGTTTGCAAACCTCTGGGCGGGGCAGATCAAACTGAGTTATCAGAGATAACTCACCCAGTGTCTAGTCTAAGATACATTACAACCAAGGGGTTCTCAGGGCTGCAAAAGAAAACAACACCCTGAGGTGCTGGGATCTGCCAGACAGCAGACTTCTGGGCAGAGGCTGCACAGACTGGGAGAGTGGCAGCCAATGCTGAAGAAAACACACCTGCCAGGAACACTGCCACCAGACAATCCTACAAGAAATGCTCAAGGGAGGCTCGGGGGCAGAGTGCTTGCCTCATAGGAATAAGGTCCTGAACTCCTGTAAAGAAAAGAAAGCAAAAGGAAAGGCGAGGAGAAAGGAACAAAGACCAAGGGAATTCTTCAAAATGAAAGAGACATCCATGAGTGAGAAGAAGACATCGGGCTGGCTGTGGTAATTCACAGTGCAACCTCACACTCAGCAGGCAGAGATTAACCTGGCTACACAAGGCAAGACCTTGCCTCAAAGAACTGGAAAAGAAAGGGGAGAGGAGGGAAGGAGAGGGTGGACAGGGAAGAGAGGATGGCTAGAAAGGGGAGAAGGGCGGGGGAAGGAGGAAGAGGATGAGGGGAGCAAAAAAGGAACTTCAATAAAACTAGGAAGCAAGCTACAAAATGGCCATAGTAAGACTTTACCTACAGATAATAAAATAAGCTCAAAATATAAAGAGATCAAACGAGATCAGAAAGTCTTTATGTAATGATAAAGGGATCAAGTCAGCAAGAGGAAATAGTAATTCTTTCTCTCACTCTCATTCTGTGTCTATATGAATAATACTAGCACATCCAAATACACAAAGCAAACATCACTATACATACACAGGAGGAGTAGACTCGAAAACAGCAGCATTAAACTGCATCCTACAGCAAATGAACCTAACTAACTTTATAGAAACAACATTCCATCACACCTTCTCACAAACACAGAACATCTTCCAGTATGGATTGATGTTAGGGACAAAACAAGTCCCCACACACGCATACACAGTACAAAAGGTGTTGCTTCTGGGGACCAGACCCTGGGCCTTAAAATACTGAGCTCCATCCCAGCCCACAGTTTTGTTTTTGTTTTTTTTGTTTTTGTTTTTGCCAGTCCTGGGCTTGAGCTCAGGGCCTGAGCACTGTCCTTGGACTTTCTCAAGGCTAGAGCTCTACCACTTGAGCCTCAGCACCACTTCCGGCTTTTTTCTATATATGTGGTACCAAGGAATCGAACCCCGGTCTTCGTGCATGCTAGGCAAGCACTTTAACCACTAGGCCAAACTCCCAGCCCTCCAGCCCACAGTTTTATTTAGTTATTTATGTACTTATGTATTTTCATAGTACTTGGGTTTGACCACTGGGCCTTAAGCTTTGCTAGGAAGGTACTCTACTGCTTATCTCTGTTCTGGCCACAGTGGAATTGAAGTAGAAATCAGTCACAAGAAAAACAGTTAAAACTACAGACAGAAAGCACATGACTCACTCATGAATACCAATGGAGAGAGGGAGAAAAGCAAGCAGGAACTGAAACATTTCTTTAAGCAAATGAGAATAGACATAGAATATACCAAAACCTAAAGAGACAACAAATGCAGTCCTAAAAGGGGATTTTATAGCAATCAACACCACATCAAAGACCACAAGAATGTCTCAAATGAAAAACCCACCACTGCAGTTCAAGAACATAGGAAAACAAGAACCAAACCCAAAATTAGTAGAAAGGAACAAATAACAAAGATCAGAGTCAAAACAAGTGAAATGTACTAAAACATACATAAAATATCAACAAAGTGAAGAGGGTAGTCTTCAAAAGAGAAAACAAAATGGACAAACCCTCAGCTAGACTAAGGACAAAAGGGAGACAACATAAAGTCAGACCTGTAAAAAGAGACCAATGACACCAGAAAAATACAAACACACTCACCTAACCATATAAATTTACGGTCCCAAATTGAATCATTACACAATGGAAAAACCTCATCAGGCCAATAACAAGTAATAAAATCAAATCAGATACAGTCTGCCATCAAAGAAAAGCCCAGGGCCAAACAGCTGAGTTCTTGAAGATTTAAAGAACTACTACTGATTCTTTTCCATTATCCTGGACAATGAAGAGAAGAGAAGACCTGTGAGCATGTTCTCAAAGGCCGCCCTCCTCCTGATACCTGAAACCAAACGTCGTACCATAGCCGTAGCAGAAAGGAATCTGTGGACAGTGTCACAGACAGCACAGACGCAAACGTGCTCAAGCAATTCAGCTAACTGAGTCTGCCAAGGGGAGGAATTTCCTCCAGGAATGCAAGGATGGCTCAACAACTGCAACAACTACTACTACAATAACATAACACACACACACACACTCACTCACACTCACAGACAATAACTTTGATGCACCACATCAACAGAACAAAGGACCACAATTGCATAATTATTTAAACAGACGTGTAAAAGGCATTTCATAAAATCCAATACAATCTCCATGACTAAAAACAACAAATTAGGACCGGGAGTTTGGCCTAGTGGTAGAGTGCTTGCCTAGCATGCACAAAGACCCAGGTTCGATTCCTTGGTACCACATACATAGAAAAAAGCCGGAAATGGTACTGTGGCTCAAGTGGTAAAAGCTCTAACCTTGAGAAAACACAAGGACAGTGCTCAGGCCCTTAGTTCAATGCCTAGGACTGACAAAAAAAAAAAAAAGTATAAAAGGAACACAGCTCAGCACAACATAGGTCATTTGTAACAAGCCAGTAGCCAACATGGTACAAAATGGGGAGCGTGAGAAACTTCTCTCCAGGGCCTGGTGCCCACTTTTCACACTTTTGCTCAACACATTGCTGCAAGTCCCAGCCGAGCAACCATGCAGGACAAAGCATTAGAGGACACTCAGAGTGGAAAAGCAGAAGTTGGGCTGTTACTGCTTACAGATGACAGGGTCACATACAGAGAAAACTCCAAAGGCTCCACGTATGAGCAAAGTTAGCCAAGTTGCAAGATGCAAAACCAACATATAAAAGTCAGTAGTACTGCTTTATACCAATAGTGAATTCTCTAAAATAGAAGTAAAAAAAAAAGCAACCTCATTTACAATAACAACCAAAATCCTCAAAGTACATAGGAATAGATGAATGGTGGGGGATTTAACCAAAACTTCATGAAAGCTGAGAATAATTGATGAAGAAACTGAAGGGGATACACACAAAGGAAAGATTTCTCTGGACTGAAAGAATCATTATCAGAACAATGCACAGATAGATCCAATACAATCCCCATCAGAATACCAATGATGTTACTCACAGAACTGCAACAAAAACCCTAAAATTTGCCAGGCACCAGTAGCTCACACCTGTAATCCTAGCTACTCAGGAGGCTGAGATCTGAGGACCGTGGTTCAAAGCCAACCCAGACAGGAAAGTTCATGAGACGCTTCTCTCCAATGGGCCACTAGAAAACGGGAGTGGCACTGTTGCTCAAGCGGTAGAGCAGCAGCCTTGAGCTGGAAAGCTCAGGGATAGCACCTAGCCCCAGAGTTCAAGCCCCATGACTGACCAAAGAAAAAAAAATTCTAAAATTTATATGGTAACACAAAGAAAGGAAAAGGAAAAGAAATAGCCAAAGCTATATTGACCAGGGTGGGTAGTGTGTATAGGGGTTGTACTTACTTGACTTTGAAATATATTATAAAGTTGTCATCTAAACAGAATGATATAAAAATTTTTATAGCATAAAATGGATCCAGATAAATGAAAGGGGACAGAGCTCAGAAAGTAAACCCACACATGTACAGCCAACAGATTTGTTGCCATTGTTTTTTATAAAGGATGTTAAGAGTATCCTGTGTTCTTAAACACTGGAGTCAGTCTCTGCAATAACTGTGTATCCATATGTGAAAGGAAGAAGCTGGACCATCTCTCCTCAATGAGAAGACTACAACTACCAAAGACAACGGAGGGGAGATGCGAGGGGCCCCACGACCACAAAGAAAATAAGTGAAAGACACTGGAATTCATGAGGATTTCTTTTGAACACCATAAGCAAATGCAAAGACAGCAAACCAAAAAGCTTCTGCACACAGAGAAACCAGTCACCAGAGGACTGAACGAGATTCACCATCTGCAGAATGAGAGAATAAAAAAATCTTTGCAAACTGCGCACCGGACAGGAGGCTGACATCCAGAATCTATGAGAAACACAAAACACTCAAGGGCAAAAAGTAAGTAATAAGACAAGCCATGCTTTAAAATGGGCAACGGACTTAAGAGACATTTCTCAAAAGAAGACATAGGAAAAGCCCAAGAAGTCTAGGAACAAAGGTCCAGCGTCATTAATCATCAGGGAAATGCAAATCAAAAACCACTACAAGGGGACTGGGAGTTTGGCCTAGTTGGTAGAGTGCTTGCCTAGCATGCACAAAGACCCGGGTTTGATTCCTTGGTACCACATACATAGAAAAAAAAGCTGGAAGTGGCGCTGAGGCTCAAGTGGTAGAGCTCTGGCCTTGAGAAAGTCCAATGACAGTGCTCAGGCCCTGAGCTCAAGCCCAGGACTGGGAAAAAAAAAAAAAAAAAAAACACGATAAGGTATCACCCCATTCCAGCAAGAATGGCTGTCATGAAATACTCATGTTCACCAGGGCCAGCAAGAAACCCTGGCATAAAGAATGTTGCCAGGAATCCAAACTCACAACACAACATGGAGCTCCCAGCATGAAGACAGGGGGTCCCCAGACTCTTCCATCCCACTGGGCACTTCTAGTCTCAAGACCCCTGATGGTGGGGTCTGTGTCTCTGTGCCATTCACGTCACCGCTGAGACAAGCGGAGGCCTGACTGCCTGCCTGCCATTGGAATCTCTGCATTCTGGGGCTCAGCCCTGGCCCTGCCACAGGGAGCAATGGTTCCTCCCAGCCTCAGTTTCCCCATTTGTGAAGTGGAGGGCACCAGACATAGGGTGATGTACAGCTAGGACATGCAGGGGCTGGGCCGAAATCTCCACACACTTCCACACCCTTGTTCCTACCATGGGAAAGGGGTCAGCAACTCATTCCCTCAAAAAGATCTAAGTGCGCCCGGTCCCATCCCTGGGGTGCTCCCTCCCCCTCCTCTAAAGGTCTAGGGTCTCCCTACTGGGAAGAGAAACCTACTCACCAGAGGCCCGGGACCCGCCAAAGGGCTGCTGGCCCACTACTGAGCCGGTGGACTTGTCGTTGACATAGAAGTTTCCAGCAGTGTTCCTCAGCGTGGCTCTGGCCTCCTGAACAATGTCCCTGGGAGGTAGGGCCGTGGTCAGAGGGCCATCCCCTCCCAGCCCATCTGCCCCTCCAGCCCCAGGGCCCGGCTCCAGCCTCAGCCTCGCAGCCCTGGCTTTCCAGCTCAGCTTAGGGCCGCACCTGGGAGGCTGCTGCCTGGAACCCTTTACCACTCGACCTGGCCTGAGCCTCAGCATCCTCTGTAGGAAGGGGGCGTCCAGCTCCCCACAGAGCTGCCAGGAGGCCCCACTGGGGAGCCAGAAATTCTGAGACAACAGACTGGCCTGGTCCAATTTCCCTGTCTCTTAGGGCAGGAGAGATACCCCCAGACCCCTTCCTCTGGGGTTCAAATCCCACCACTTCCTCTTTGTCCCTCAGAAGCTGACACAGTGGCCCCCATGTGGTTGAGGACAGAAAACACCCAAGGCTCCATGGCTGCAGGCAGTGAGACCTGCCTCCGTGTGTGTGCAGTGAGCCCAAGCCTGCACACCCCACTTCTGCACAGCAGCATGGGGCCCCATCGGGTCCAGGTAGCCGGTCACCAGTGCCCCATGCCTGGGCTCTAGAGACGCAGGCCATGTGGTCACCAGGGGACCTGACATCTGTACTTGTAACAAAGGGCCCAGATGCCTATGCTACTGGCCTGTCCATCGTGAAGGAGCAGAGGGAACAGGGGATGGAGGGAGAGCGGCAGGGACAGGACAGCAGGACCAGGGCACCAGGGCTGCAGTCACTCACTTATCCTTGGCAAACACTGCCCCCGTGAGGCCATAGCTGGTGGTGCTGTCGACCAGATGCAGGGTCTCCCGGAACTGGTCGTCTGGGTAGACATACACGGTCAGCACAGGCCCGAAGATCTCCTGGGGGAGAGGCTGGGTTAGGCCGCCCTCAGCCCTCCCTGCTCCCCAGCAGCCACCTTGGGCCTGTGCAGAGGGCCGGGGCTGCCTCCTGGTTCCCGCAGGACAGCAACGTGCCTGCCCACAGGACTTACATCCGGCAGAACATTCCAGAACTCTCTGGTCTCAATGGGCTGAGGCTGGGAATGAGAGGCTCCTGCCCAAGGATGGCGCCCCCTCCTCAGGGCTGCTCTGACCTCAACCCAGGGTCTGGGCCAGTGTCTCACCCTCCTCTGTGAGGTGCGGGCTGGCCCACAGCCTCTGCTACACGCCACTACCCCACGTGCACGGCAGGGGAAGCACGAGGACACCGCCACGGAGGGGTGACGGGGACAGGGCCCAGCATCCAGAACCGGGAGGCCAAGACATTTGGTTCCACAGAACGCACCGTGCAGTGAAGCCTCCAGGTGAGTACCCAGGCCTACCACCCCGCCTCCATCACCTCCGTGAGGGGGTCCTGTGCCCCCCGTCACCTCCTTCATGATGGGGTCCCTTGTGTCACCTCCTTCATGATGGGGTCCCGCGGGTCCTTGCTCTCCACGATGCAGGGCTCCACGAAGTAGCCCACCGAGTCATCGCACGTGCCCCCAGCCAGGATGGTGAGGCTGGGCGAGGAGCGGGCGTGCTCCAGCCACTTCTTGATGCGGGCAAAGGACTGGGGAGGGGAAGCCGGTGTCACAGACGGGCTGGGGGTGCAGCCCCCAGCACTAAGAAGGGAAGGCACGACGTGCTGGGGCTCCAGGGAGCTGGTCGAGCTGGTCGTGGCACATTCTGTTCTATCCAAGGCTGCCAGATCAGAGCAGCAGTGCTAGGGACCCCAAGCCAGGACCCCCCTCCCTGACCTCCCCCTTGTCCCTGTCTGGGGCTCAGCCCCTAGGTCCTGTGTGGCACCTTGGCGTCAATCACGGCGGAGAAGAAGGTGCGGAAGTCCTCTGCAGGCTGCAAGGGAAGCGGGGAGGAGGGTGAGACAAGGGGCCCCCTCCCTGCACCCCACCTGGGGGGACCCCGGCATGCATGCGTGCGGGGACCCCGCTGGGCTGGCAGCAGCCACTCACATCGCCCACTGTGATGCGGCTGAGCTCCTCCAGCAGCCGCTCTCTGATCTGCGGCCACAGGGAGGCGGGCACATAGAGGCGGGAGCAGGCCGAGCACTTCTGGCCGCCATACTCGAAGGCTGAGCGCAGGGTGCCGCTCACCACGCTGTCCACATCTGCCGAGCGGTGCACCAGGTGGAAGTTTTTCCCACCACACTCTACGGGGGGCGGGGGAGGGGGGTATGATTAGGGTTGGCGTGGGGGGGGGTTCCTGCTGGCCCAGCCTCACAAACCCATGACCAGGTGAGGACACCCCAGAACCCCACGAGGCAAGCCTGTCCTCCCAATGGGGAGGTGGAGCGGGAGCCACCAGCTCCAGGTCCTGGCTGCACAGAGGGGGAAACTGAGTCTACCCAGAGAGAGGCAGAGGAAGGAGCTCTGGCCCAGGCGCCCAGGAGCTTCCTCAAGGCTTTCCCTGATCCCCCAGTGATGGGGGGCCTCTCCCCCAACTGCTCCTGCTCCTTGGTGGGAGCCCAGCCCCTTTCCCGGTACAAATTGCTCCAGGCCGGCTCTGGGCCCTCTGGCAACAGCTGAAAGCACCTGCCACCAAGAGGCTCAGAGCCGGGGCTGCAGTCCCCAAAGCCCTCGTGGCCACCGCCATTATTCTTCCCGTTTGAAAGACAGGTATGGAGCTTGAGCTCCAGGCAGGGCCCTGGTAAACAAAGGCCTGTTCTTGTCTGGGGGCCTTGAGAACAGGAAACCCACTCCCTCTGCAGGGAACCCCATTCGTACCAAAGCGGGGGAGGAGTGGCTGGAAGCCAAATAACAGCCAGCCCTGAGGGGACCTCCTTCCCGGACACCTATCCACACTCCAGCTAGCTTGGGAATAGGATCGAAACTCACCATGGGCCCCAACTTTCTGCCAGTGGCCGTGCCTCGCACAACCCAAGGTCTCTGCACTTTCCCAAAATACGCTTAACACGCCTGGCCCACGTGACCTGTACACACAGGGTCCTACAGCCCACTAAGTGTGGAATACACAAGTGTGCAGCTGTTAATCAGAGAGCAGTAAAGGCCCTGAGAAGTCCTGCAGAAGAATGGATGGGCCTCGTGGTAGAGTGCTTGCCTACCACGCACAAAGACCCGGGTTCGATTCCTCAGTACCACATACATAAAAAAAAAAAAAGCCGGAAGTGGTGCTGAGGCTCAAGTGGTAGAGCTCTAGCCTTGAGAAAGTCCAAGGACAGTGCTCAGGCCCTGAGCTCAAGCCCAGGACTGGCCAAAACAAACAAACAAACAAACAAACAATGGATGCGGCTGGAACACAGTGGGTCCATGAAACCTCTGGGCGTGAAGGTATGCGCAGAGCCGGCTGGGCTCCCCCACCCCATTTCACTGCCTCCCACCCTGCCCCCTGCAGTGTTCACACGGTCCTCACTCACTCTTGGACGGTGGAGGGCCCTTACCTCCAGCCAGGCGTGGGAAGGTCCGGAAGCTGTCCAGGTTCTGGGCCACCTGCTTCCACAGGTGTTTGAAGGTGCTGGAACCAGAGGACCAGAGTGGCGTCAGAAAGCCGGGCTTAGCCTCTGGGAGGAGGAGGGCTGTCACCCCCACTTAGGGTGGGGGGCTGGCCCCACCAGAGGCAGGGGCTGAAAAGCTCCAGGGACAACCACCCAGTGGGGAGGCAGGGGCCTAAGCTCAAGTACCGTGGCTGTGATCCTAGGTTAACCACTCAACCTCTCTGAGCCTCAATTCTGCACCTCACCTAGGAACTGAGGGACAAGCCATGCAGCGAGCGGGGCACTCCGTGATGAGCAGGGACCAGTGCTGGGCTAGAGGAGGTGGCTCCCTGGGGAGGGAGAAGGGAGGAAGCTGGCGCCCTAGGAGGCCTCCAGCTCAGGCTTGGACTGTGACCAACCTCAGTGCCACAAAACAATAAAAATGCTAATCACCCCGAGCTGGCTCCGCAGGCCCTAATACTAATTTATGACTTTCCTAGCTTTAAGCCCCACAGCTCATCAGAGCGTGGCAAATGGGAGGCCTGGCCCGCTCCGCTCGGCCCGCTCACAGGCGGGGACCCCAGGGGCCACTGGCCTTCCGGAAAACAGCCCTGCTCAGCAATTCTGACAGTGTCATGTCTGCCCTCTCCCACCCCCCCCCCACACTGAGCACGGAAGGGGGTTGTGGAGCCCCAGGCCCGCCCACTTGAGCTGACCCACACACAGGTACCCTCGGTGTCCTGCTGGCTCCTGACCGCGCCACCCACCCCTGGGTGTGCATGGAGCCTTGCACACTAGCCAGAGTTACTAACCCAGGACAAAGCAGCAGGGTGGGCAAGGGTGGGCATTGGGGAGCCAGAGAGACAAAGCGAGTACTGCCTGTTACCAGCCAGCAGGCCACAGGACAGGCAGGACAGGTGACCAGGCCAGGCTCTCGGGGAGGGTGACATTTGCGTTCTACATGAACTGCCCCTGCAGCCAGTGAGCGGGGCACTGGCCTTGCGATTCACTCACTGCCAGCCATAGCAGGAGCTCAGGTCCCTGCCCTGTGAGGGTCAGGAAGCTCCTGCTGAGTCAGTGGGTGCACTCCAGCCACAGGGGCTTAGTCCACCCCAGGGCATACTGCTTCTCCCCTCTGCCTGGCCAGTAGTCCACTAGCATGCCAGCCCCTCCAGGCAGCCCGTCTGACTGCCTCTCAGTCCCCCCCCCACACACACACCTATCCCCAGTGACTTACGGCACACTGCCTGTGAAGTTGATGCCGCAGAGGTGCTCTGAGCTGGTCACTGTGTCCCCAAACACAGGCCCGTCCGCAGGCACAAACTGGATGATGTTGGGGGGCAGGCCGGCCTCACGGAGAACACGGTAGACAGCGTAGCTGGCCAGCATGGCGGTGTCACTGGGTTTCCACAGGACCACGTTGCCCTGCAGGAGGGGTGAGTGTCACGCAGAGGCCCAGCCCGTGGCGTGGGCATCCTTCCCCGAGAACCACTGTCACTGAACCCACCATCCCACAAGAACTCAGAAGCCCTCACGGGAGGCCCTGGCTCCACCCCACGGCCCTCATTCTCTTTCTCGGGGTGCCTGTACCCCCTGGACAAGGCCAGGTACGTGCTTGCGGGCCCTCTGGCATGTGTCCCGGGTCCACGGATTGGGGGACTGGGGGAGGGGAGGGACGTCCACCTACGTGTGCAGACACGGCACACCTGGGCATCCGCAAGCTTGACCCGACAGGGCTAAGGCCTTGCCCTCCTCCTGCCCAGGCCATCTGGGGGCCAATCATCACACTGGGAGCTCTGCCAGTGGCAGGGGAGGCCCCAGCCCTGGATCACGTGACCTCCACGTTTGTATCCGGTGGACGCTGCAGGTGAATGACGGCCCCACTGTCCTCGGCCCCCACACTTGTGGCCCACTGATGGGTCCTCACTCTCCGGCAGTGGCCTCAGAGCTCAGGGCCCGTGTGGACCTCCCACAGGGACAATGCTGGGATTTGAACCGCGTGTCTGAGCCCAATGCTCATCCTGGCTCTGATGCCACCACAGTGCTTCCCCCATGGCCAGCACGGCCTGGGGCTTGGAGTCTGCCCTGCTCACCATCAAGGCCGGCGTCCCTGCCAGGTTGCCTCCGATGGCGGTAAAGTTAAAGGGTGAGATGGCGGCCACGAAGCCCTGAGGAGGAAAGAGGCAATGAGGCCTGCCTGGCGATTTCCAGCAGCCCCCGGAGCTGCTGCCGCCCGCCAGTACCTCCAGCCCCCGGTACACCATGTGGTTGGTGCTGGGCGCTGTGCTGATGGGCTGCTCCCCCTCCAGCTCCATGGCAAACTTGGCATTGAATCGGAAGAAGTCAATGAGCTCGGCGGCGGCATCGATCTCAGCCTGGATCACCGTCTTACCCTGCAAAGTAGGGAAGGTAGCTCAGCAGCAAAACGGCCACCTGCCAGCCCTTCTCCCACCGCAGCAGAGCTGGACCCCAGCAGGGACGGGAAATCTGCAATGGCCTGTCCCTGAGCCTGGGGTGGAAAGGACTCCAGTTTTCAGGGACCCAAACCTCTTCCCTTACACACTCTGACAGGCTGCTCCGAGGCTGGATCAGAACAACTGCAGCTCTTACTGGGTGCCTGCTGATGGAACCAGACGCTTCACAAAGGGATGACCAGTGCAGAACTGGCTGGAATCCCTTCCTCCCCAAGAGCTGGGGCGGCGCCCCGCAGCAACAAGACCCGAGGTCACCAGCAGGTGCATTTAGGGAACCTGGGCCATGCAAGCTGAGCTAATGTGTGTGCCATGCTTTCTGAAGCCCCAGAATGTCAAGCCAAATAAAGAAGGGACTCAATTTGACCACAGTCTGCCTGCAAACCTACTCACCCAAACCCAGAGCCAACACTCAGTGTGGGGTATGCAGCTGCCATTCCACCTCTACACAGCAGAGGGCGCTCTCGGCACAGGTACAAAGGAGCAGGACAGCAAACCATTGGACTGGATTGGCAGCCTGGGATCTGGCTCCAGTAACATTCAGGAACCCAGGAAAGATAACACCCTAAACTAAGCCTCTACAAATGGCAACGTTGACCCATTCCTCGGTTCCTTCCTCCCCACCAAATCATTTAAAAACCATTCCTCAACAATGACAACAGGGGGCCTGGACTTTGGCCTACTTTAGAGTGCTTGCCTAGCATGCACAAAGACCCAGGTTTGATTCCTCGGTACCCCATACATAGAAAAAGCTGGAAGTGGTGCTGTGACTCAAGCACAGAAAGGCTCAGGGACAGAATGGGGGCTCTGAGTTCAAGCCCTACAACTGGCGCCAAAATATGTCCTATGGTTTTAACACCATGAAAAACACAGAGAGACTGAGCACACAGTGAAATAGTTCCTCTGGGTAGTAAATACATACAAATTCAGAACATTCCAGAAACGGAAAAAAGGAAACAAGGTTTTTGGGGTTTTTTTCTTCATTGATGTTTTTGTTTTTTTACCTTGTTTGTTTATCCATCTTAGAGAGGGTAGAGAGGGCACAGAAATGGAGGGGCAATAGATAAACACATGCAGCAGTGGTATTTACTAGATACTATGCTGAAAATTATACGATTTGTGGGTGGGGCTTGGAAGGAAAAACTGGGAGAGAGCTAGGGAAGGGATGACATTGTCCAAAAAGAAATGAACTCATTACCTAAGCTAACCCCTCTGTACCTCCATAACAATGAAAAAGACACTATCAAAAAAATCTTAAAAGCCAGGTGCCAGTGGTTCATGCTTGTAATCCTAGCTACTCATGAGGCTGAGATCTGAGGATCTCAGTTTGAAACCAAGCGGAACAGAAAAGCCATTTCCAGCTAACCAGCAAAAAGCCCACTGGAGGCTCAAGTGAGAGCACCAGCAATGTGCAAAAATGCTTCAGAGAGTGAGAACCAAAGTTCACAACCAGTAAAGGATCAGTGTGTGCTGGGAGAATGGAAGAGAGGAGCCCAGCCAACGTCCATAGAGAGGAACGGGAACCAGCGGCCTCGCAGCAGAGTCTGGGCCCTCGGCCCCTCACCTGTCCCAGCATGGTCTTGGCCAGGACCTCAGCCCTGTGAGGCCCACTCAGGAGATCGGCCGCCTTCAGGAAGATCTGGGCCCGGTCTACGAGGGGCTTCAGGTCCCATTCTTTCCTGGCAGCTAAGGCGGCCTCGATGGCTTTGTTGAGCAAGGCCTGAAGAGAGAGGTAAAGGTGAGGGCTGCCCCGGCACAGGCAGGGCCCTGGTTGGAGGAGAGGGAGGTGAAAGGGAAGGCCCCTGCCCATTCCCACAGCTGCAGACAGCATGTCTGTCTACCACGGGCTGGCTGTTCCCATGCAGAGCCTGTCCTGCTCTCAGCCTGGGGTCTGAAGGACCTACGTGGAGGCCACCTCACCCCCTTGGTCCTGGTCCAGGCCCACTGGCCTGTGAACTCACCATCCACAGGCTCAAGAGGCCCAGCTTTGGGGTCAACTCCACCCCGACACTCCTGCTGCAGGCATCAGGACTTCCCTCCCTCACCCCATCCCTTCTTCCCTGCCTCCTTCCCCCTACATGAGGCCAGGTCCTGGATCCTACTCAGGCCACTCAACTCCTCCCCACAGGTGCTCCCAGGTACCTGCTTACCTTTCCATCCCCGACTCAGCTTTCTAGAATCTTCCTCTTCCCCAAGCCAGGCTCAGCTCCATCACAGTGGGCATGTCGGGAGTTGTCCCAGCCATGACCAAGGCAGCTCACACTTGGCACTAGTTAACGTGAGCATGCTCATCCCTGCCCGGAGACTCCCTTGGTGCCAGCGGCCCCAGCCCATTCCCTTGCCCCAGGGTCAGCAGCTCCAGTCCACCCCCTCGGTGCCAGCGGCCCTAATCCACCCTCGGTGCCAGCGGCCCCTAATCCACCCCAGGTCCAGGGAGTCACCAAGGTGTACCCTCAAATCAACAACTGGCAGGGCAGTGAAGGACCAATAACCACCCAGGTGACCAGACTCACCTGGTCTGCATAACAGAACTTGGCTACCTTGCGTCCGTGGTTAAAGGGCTGAAACAAGAGAGAGGGGGGTTCACATGGACATCGCCTGCCTGGCACGGAGAACAGGAAGTGAGGACTATGGGGGCGAGTTCTCCCAGCCAAGTCCGCACATGCCCACCGGAAGTTCTGTTTGCCAAGGACCAGGGCTTTAACCTCCCAGTTAGACCTGGTGGGTTCCTGATCTGCCTGAAGTGTCGGCCGGCCTCTGAACAGACAAGCCCCAAGCAGGGGCCCCGGGGCCAGCTCACAGGATGGACATGGGATCACAGCTGGAGGGCCAGCAGTGTAGACAAGACAGGGGGAGGGGCACGGGATGTCCTCGGAGTTGGGCAGCGTCATAGGTCCTTTTGGATCCTGGGAAGGCCACGGCTGGCCAAGGCAGAGCCCACAGGCTCCATGGGACTCTTGGACCTACCGACACCTGGTACCGGATGTCCGATGTCCACACCTCCTCGTCCCCCACCACACACGGGATGGCTTCTGTCCGGCCTTTCAGGTCCTTTAAGGCCTGTGGAGGGAGGGACAGCAATGTGGGTGGGCACACTGGCCCTTCCTCCCCCTGCCTCACACCCTGAGGTGGGCTTGTAAGCAGAACTGCCGAGGGGAGGGCTGGGGTGAAGGAACATGCCCCCCCTCAGGTGTTAGTCACACTGCAGGAAGGCGAGGCCAGGGACCCCAGCTCTTCCTATGCCAAAGATAAAACCTCCGCATGCGAACCGTGTGCAAACGCGCTGGACTTCTCAAAGTCAGGCTTAGTACTCAGCTCTCCCCCCCAAAATAGGCCATAGCCAGCATCTGGGGCTACCCCTGCTCCAGGCTGCACCCTCCACTCCACCTGGCCCCACTCACCTTCTGCAGTGCGTCACGCTCAGGGCTGCCTGGCAGGAAGGCCAAGATGGGCTCGTTGACCACCTTCAGTAGGGAGGCATGCTTCCACCGCAGCCTGGACAGGGCAGAGCAGAGGACAGGTCAGCAGCTACCGCCGCCATGTGCCTCTCCAGGGTCCCAGCTGGCCCAGAGGCCTGAAACCCAAGGAAAACAAAGGGCCTGCAGGAGAGAACCAGGCCTGGGGTCCAAGACACAAGTCCTAGCTCTGCCGCAGTGTGTCCCAGGGTATGTGACTTGCCTGCTCTGAGCTCTTTTCTATAGCTGTCTCATGGGAATGATCCTACCAAACCCATATTGTGTCTTGGACCCCAGGCCTGGTTCTCTGTTTTCCTTGGGTTTCAGGCCTGGCACAGTGTGGGTGGCACAGGTGACCCCGTTTTTGTTTGTGCTTAAGACAACACGATAAAGGAACTCTGTGCTTCATTTTAGCGCCGCCTTGGACTGGGCTGTTTGTTGGGCTGGTGTTCAATGAGCCTGTGTGTGCCCAACAGGACAGGGGGCCTGGCCGCAGGAGAAGGGACAATGAGAGTTCAGGCCCAATTTCTTTCATCTTCCTGGAAAGGAGTCAGGGCTCAGAGCCCTCCCCCTTCCCCCAGGAAAGCCTGGAGAGAAGTACAAAGCTGGGACCACGTGGGCAGACAGGGCCCCCAGATCACTGCATGAGGCACACACAGGACAGTTACACAGGAGTCCCTGAGAAGGGAACTGAAGGAGAGCGGAGGCCAGGAGGGCTGGCCAGGAGGTGACCCACCATGGAGGCCAGAAGGAGGTTGAGACCAGATCTCAGGGAGGTGCATTCCAGTAAGAGGGCAGGGTGGATGCCAAGGCCCAGGAGCAGGGAGCCATGGAAGATACAGGTAAAGCAGGACACAGAATGGGATGTGAGCACGGGGCCACCTCCCTCTCCTACCACCACCCCCAAGGCGCCTGTGCCCTCAGCCCCACCTCCCGTGGCTGAGGGAAGAAGAGTGCCTGAGACAGATCTGTGCTGAAGTCCAGCCCCATCTCCCGCCAGCTAGGCGACCCTGGGCAAGTCACTGTCCCTCCCTAAATGGTGAGGCCCGGCAAGCTGGTACCGGAGATGTGACAGCTAAAACTGAAACGCTTTCCCTTTCGCCTGGGGTAGAATGGAGAGAAGTCATCATGAGTCAGAGAGCCTGAGGACGCAAGAGGATAGTGTCTGCTTCCTGGGACAATCTGGAAGGTTCCAGTTGGGCTCTGGGCCAGGTGAGACAACGGGCTCCCAGGATGTGATGAACAGGAAAAGCCCAGGCTCCAAGACAGACACACATGTGCATACACATGCATGCATGCACATGTACATGTGCACACACACACACACACACACACACACACACACACACACCCCTTAGCCTGTTCTCCCTCAAAACCTGCTTCCTCATTGGAGGAAAGTACAGCATCGTGTGCAGGGCAGCAGCCCTCTTTCAAATCACTGGTCTTTCTCCCCTCTCCACTCAGGCCAGGAAAGCCAGTTCCCAGAGGCCCCCAGGATCTACCACACGGCAGGGGTGGGGGGCAGAGAGAATACCAGCTTCCAGCCTTGACTTTAACCACCGCAGCCCTGAGCTTCCTTCCCCTGTTCCCCAATCTGGGGCCTCCCACAGGGCAGAGTTCCCCTGTGACCCCGGATCACATGCTCTCATGGTTTTCTCCAAATCTATGAAGTCTCCTGACCTGGCCAGCTGTGCCCATCCATCCAAGTGTAGCTAGGACACGCAAGTTCAAAGTTCAGCTTCAGCAAACTGTAACCAGAACTAAGCCAAGCACCCCAGGCAGACTCTGGCTCATCAGCGGTTTAGATTTAACATGAGCATGGCTTCCAGCAACTTAGGTCGAGGCAATGGGTGGTTCACGAGCCTAGGCCTCTGAGCAGGACTGCACCCCTCATTCATTCCTTCACGCAGCCAGCTCTCATCTATCACATGGCAGATGGGGATCAGTGGACTGAGTTGGTATGGGTATCCCCCGCTCATGTATGCCCCCCTCTTTGGTGAGCTCTGCAGGGACCTGGCTGTGGGGTGCAGACCTAACGCAGGCTTCAGCCCTCTGCTGTGAGGAGGAAACGCAGGACAGGATCTGGACCCAAACTAGGTTCCCCTCACACCTTCTGCTCACCTAGGAACCCCACTGCTCCTCCCGCCACTGGTGCGGGGGAAGGGGGCTTGCAAAGGCTGCAGCAGTGGAAGATGGTAAGGCCACTGGGAGCTAGGAACCAGCCAAGAAACCCAGGGGAGAAAGCAAAGAGGCATCCCGCAGCCCCCGCTGCCCGGCTCTGACACCTGCACGAATGCAAAAGTCCACTCCTAGGCCATCATCCCTAAGCCACTCCACACTTCTGCCATGAGGAACTAATGGGGCGCATTCTGGGGAAGAGGTTAGGTGTGCCAAGTCACTGGGGGTGGCCTCTGCATTCAGGGGTGCTGTAACCACGACACATGAGGGGGGTACTGCTGGTTTATAATAACCTTTTTCTTTTCTTCTTTTTCTTTCTTTTTTTTCTTTTTCTTTTCTTTCTTTCTTTCTTTTTTTTTTTGTGGGTTATGGGCCTTGAACTTGGCCTGGGCACTGTCCCTGAGCTCTTCAGCTCAAGGCTACCACCCTACCCATGAGCCAAGCCCCACTTCCCATTTTCTAGAGGTTAACTGGAGATAAGAGTCTCAAGTTCTTTTGTGCCCGGGCTGGCTTTGAACCTTGATCCTCAGATCTCAGCCTCCTGAGTAGCTAGGATTACAGGCGTGAGCTCAGGGACAGTGTCCAGGCCCCACGACCCCCCCCCCCCACACGCACACTCTAGAAGAATAGATGTGGTTTGTTTCCACTATGGGTGTGAAGCACTGAGCATGCTGTGTGCTCAGTCCCCAGGCAGTAATGGGGGTGCGGGGGAGTGTTAAGCATCATCACAAACATGAGGAATGTGTTACCCAGTCACCAGCCCAGGTTACAACACTGCCAGGCAACAAGAGTTCCCAGTTCCGTCATAATCTCACAGGACCAGGTACACGGGGTCCACTGCAGATCCACGCATCACCAGCTCAAAACTACCTAGTGGCTTCTAGTCTTCCAAAAGCAAACTTCAGAGTTCTTACAAGATCATGAGCTCGCTCCCCTTCACCACACCCCATCCGCAGCAATCCAGCTACTCAACCTTTTCTGTGCCCCTCACCAGGGCCTGTGTCCACTCTGTCCAACACCAACCACCCAGCCTCACAGTCTGCCTGTCTGGCCCAGCGAGAAAGTTCAGGAGGCAAACATGGTGTCAGAGCCAATGCCAGGCCACCAGGACTGGACATGCAGACAAGCGTTCTTCCAGCAATACCCAGGCTGGATACAGGCAGCCAGGGTTTGGGACAAGCGTGGCCAAGATCAAGAGAACTAGAAAGGAAATGTTCTGCAGGTGGGCCACCTGTTTCCCAGCTGCTATCTGGAGCCAGATAAGACAAAGCCTCTTTATCACTGTGATTAGAGGCCCAGGAGGCCCTCGGGGAAAGTGCAGGGCCCAGGTGGGCGGGGCACAGAGCCCTGAGAGACAGCTCTCCCTGACTGCCCAAAGGAAAACAGAAAGAAGGGGACTGAGTGAGTGGTACTTCACCAGCCTACAGAGTTCCAGAAACCACCTCACAAATGCACCGGTGATGTACACAGGAGCTGCTCCTAGGAGCTGCTTTTATAGATGAGTAAACTGGGCTTCAGAGAGGATATTCACAATTCATTCTATTCATTCATGGCTCGTGGTCACAGCTTGTAAGTGACAGATCAGGATTTGAATACAGGCCTTCCTCACTCAGGAGATACTGTCTATACTTCTCCTCCCCATAGAATGTAGCTAGAAGCCCATTTCTCAGCTGGGGACAGGCTGAGATGGACGGTGGCTTGGTTGATGCCACTTGGCTGTCCACTGGCACTGCAGTTCAGCTCAAGGGTCTTTTCAGTCTATACTGTCACTCCAGTCAGGAAAGGTCTGGGAACTTAGGAGTCCCCAGAAGAAGCAATATTAGAATAATGGGGAGGGGCTAGGGCATGAGGCTCATGGCTCCTCCCCTTCCTGTTTCCTATGGCTGTGGGAGGGGGGCTGGTACAATGTGGCAGCACGGACTGAGCTTATTGGGCATCAGGCACCCCTCATTTAATACCCATGACAACCCTGTGAAGTGGCCACTGTTATTTCCACATGACAACGTAAAATAGCGCAGACAGGTTAAGTGATCTGCACGGTGCTGCTAGGAGCTATGTTCAGGGCACTGGATTTAGAGTCATGAGGTCAGATGCTAAATTTTCTTCTTGTGTTGTCATGTCGGCCCTCATGAAGTTTTGAATTTTGAATAATTTCAGATTTGGGCTGTTCAATCTATGCCGACAGATCCACTGTTTTATCTTAAAAGAAAAACCCAGTTAAAAGGATATGTTCATCAAGCTGAGCACGGTGGCTCATGTCTGTAATCCTAAGTTACTCAGGAGGATGAGATCTAAGGATCAAGGTTCAAAGCCAGTCTTGGCACAAAAGGACCTGAAACTCTTATCTCCAATTAACCTCTAGAAAATGGGAAGTGGGGCTTGGCTTAAGGGTAGGGTGGTAGCCTTGAGCTGAAGAGCTCAGGGACACCATCCAGGCCCAGGGGTAGGGCGGTAGCCTTGAGCTGAAGAGCTCAGGGACCATGCCCAGGCTGAGTTCAAGCCCATGATCCACCAAAAAAAAAAGAAAAAAGAAAATGATAGAGGCTATTTCCTGTTGATTATGAGTGACTTTTATAAGTTTTGTTGTTCTGGTTATATTTTTACAACAGACACAACTTAACACATTTTTTAAAGACATATTATCAGGCATTCTTAAAAAAAAATGGTTGCGATTCCTGGCACTGAAAGCAAAAAAAAGGAAATACTACTACGGGTTCTTCAAAAGAGGTGGTTTTCCTGGCACTGGAATTCTTATACCTAGGACAATGAACTACCACTGGAAGTGTCCAAAAACTCTCTCCAAATTCACATACAGTACATGAGAAGTGTGTCAAATAAATGGACAAATGATCAAACATCTACCTGTTCTAGAATCCAGGTCTCAATTAAGGGAGACAGGTGACAACTAGCCAATCTCTGAACACATTTGTTATTGCTAAGATTCAGGGTTTAGGAGGCTACTGACATCAGGTAAGCAGAGACCGGGGACACTGCTGGGCGTCCTACAGAGCAGCCAAGGATAGACAGCCTGGCCCCCCAATCCAAGATGCCAGGTTGGAAAAGTCTATTGAACCAGGTAGCCTCACCCAGGAAACCTCCCACTGCCCTCCATTCAGAAGGCCTTGAGCAGGAATCTGGAACTGGACCAATTGTGACCAAGGGTCTCGAACCCTGGGGAACTGGGGCACAGACCCCCCCCCCCACATCTGCTGCAAATGAAGCTGCCTATCAACTGCAAGATGAGGGGCAGTCCAGTGTTTTATCAGCCATGATGGCCCAGCATGCTCAGTAAACATTACTTCTTTGCTTTGAGAACATAGATGGCTTTCTACCACCTAGTAGAGGGTCCATGTTTATGCCTTTTCCCCCAGGTTGCCCCCTGCACAGATGAACTTGGTAAACACCTGAACTGGTAAGATGTCCCCTTCCTAATGGGGCTTCTACATGGTGTCTGCAAGAAGTCATCTCAGGGTGCCAGAAGAAGCCTCGCACGGGACTTGGCCAGCAAGCATGCAGAGGCCCTGGGTGTGTAGCTTTCAGTTGGGAGAGGGGTCGTCATCCGCCCCCGACGTTCCCTTCCTGCGGGGTTCCTCCCCAGCCCCTCCCCACTGAGGGCTGACAGAGGAGGTGCCATCCCACGGGGGTGGGGACAGGGACACTGATTAACTCGGAAAAGGCACCGCGCATCGGGGAAGACATGGCCAGTTACATGCCCGGGGCCACAACACTGGCTGGCCCTCCAAGCGAGGCCAGCAGAAACCCACGTGCACGTACGCCTCCTGCAGGCCCCGGCCGCGGGAGCCCGCAGACGCAGGGCCCCCAGTCCAGGGCCAGCCCGGGCAGCAGGAGGGGCCCTCCGACACTTGTCACTGTCAAAGTCGGCTGAGCAGGTGGAGGAGGCCCCCTTCCCGGCGTGGGACGCGGGCTCCGGACCCCCGGCCCGCCGCAGAGGCCTGGGAAAGGGGGCGTCCCCTCTTTGGAGGGCACTGGAGGCCGCGACCCTGCGAGAAGGGGAGCCCCGGGGCGGGGATCGCGGCGGTGACCCCCAGCGTCCGGAGCTGCCGCAGGGTGAGCGTCGGGGAGAGGTGGGGGAGACACCCAGCCGGCGCCGCGCCGACCCGGTCGGGAACGCACTTACCCAGCCCTGGTCCAGGCACCGGCCAGGCGGGAGCAACGCAGGAGGACGCAGCGCGACGGAGGCAGCATCTCGGCGGGAATGCGACAGTTCCCGGGAGCGTCGGCGGGCGCGGTGGGGCGGCGTGACCCCGCCCGGGGCGTACCACTGTGCGGGGGGGAGCTCGCGCCCCGAACGGCCTTCGACCTCGACAGTCCCGCTGTATTGCTCGATTTTCCACTAATTTTACTATGGGCGCACAGCCTGTGATGCGAGGCTGCCGTGCCTTGCGATATGATCGAGCCTGGAGAATAAGCTGTAGTACATATACACATTCTTCCCCTCCCCTCCTATGGTATAACCCAGGGCCGAGAGGGCGTGAGCATCGTTGACCAATCAGAGTCGGGTACCGAAGCCCCTGGACCAATCAGAGGCGCAGTCCTGTTGCGGCCTCCCGGGCCGGGAGAAGAGAAGTCTGCGGGAAAGCGGACTTGGGACGCGAGCTGGGGGTGAGTGTAGGGTCTGCACACTGCAGCTACACTGCGGGTTCGCGGCCCTCCGCGGCCTTGGCGGGTGGAAGGCTGGAAAGCTGCCACTCTCCATGCGGTCAGTACAAGACCAGACCAAACCGTAGCGGGACGGTGCTTAGTTGTTCGTCTCTGGCTATAAAACCAATCATTCTGCCCACCCAGATTAAAACCTGTTCGGCGGTAGTTGATTGATATGCAATCGATAGTGGAATTCTTGTCTTATCTGGTGATGACGTTTTAGGCACCCACTCTAATCCTAAAATACTGTTAGGACTTCTCTCCCTCTGTTCTAATCATGTGCTTCTATTCCCTCCAGCAAGTGTGAAAGAGAATCTGTCTCAGAGTCCCTCTGTGTGCTAATTCTAGCTCCTTGATAGAATGCTGGGCAGATTACATGGGCTCTCTGGATGTTCCTCTTCTATAAAACGGGGGTGGAGGCCCATCCCAGAGCCCACCAACCAGCTACAAGAGGAGCTAGAATGTCATCATCTAAGGCCCCGTGAGTGTGTGTGTGTGTGTGTGTGTGTGTGTGTGTGTGTGTGTGTGTGTCTGTACACACGCATGCACTGGTCCTGGGCCTTGAACTCAGGACCTGAACTTTTGTGCTAAAGGCTGGCACTCTACTTGAGCCACAGTTCCACTTCTGGATTTGAGTAGGTGGAGGGAGGGGAAGAGGGGATGGTAATTGAAGAGATAAGAGCTCCACAGACTCTTTTGCCTGGGCTAGCTTTAAATCCTTGGAGCGACTTCCTGAATAGGATTACAAGAGTGCACACATCACCCATTAAAGGTTAGTCCTCCTCCAGATCATATCACTTCACATGCTTAAGAAAGTTTAAGTCAAGAGTGAGGCTTAAGAAACAAACTATGAGCCGGGCGTGGTGGCTCACGCCTATAATCCTAGCTACTCAGGAGGCTGAGATCTGAGGATCAAGGTTCAAAGCCAGGCCGGGCACAAAAGGACCTGAGACTAATCTCCAGTTAACCTCTAGAAAACAGGGAAGTGGGGCTTGGTACAAGGGTAGGACAGTAGCCTTGAGCTGAAGAGCTCAGGGACAAAGCCCAGGCCCAGAGTTCAAGCCCCATGACCCACAAAAACAAACAAACAAACTATGTTAGTACCAGTCAACTGGGATTGGTGGGACTAATTCCAGGCAGTCTCAGTTCGCTTTGGAGTGATGTCACTCTGAATGTGGACATTAACAAGAATTATCTAGAACACTAGATAGTATTAAAATCCAGAGCCCCTGTGGGCACAGTAGGGAAGTTTGAGAAATGGGGGTTTTGAGGTTAACAAGACTTCAGTTCCAAATCAACTGTGCCATTAGCCAGTGATCTCTGTAAACCATGTGTCACAATCCCATCTCCTTCCAAAGGTTTTCTTGTGAGGAGATGCAAATGGGCAGGGAGTGTAAAAATGTCCTACTTATCATTCATTGGCTAATAAATTTGGTCACATGCTGGTGGCATACACCTATAATCCTCACTTCTCAGGAGTCTGAGATCTAAGGATCAATGTTCAAAGCCAACCCAGGAAGAAAAGTCCATGGCACTCTTAGTTACAATTAAACACCAGAAAGCAAGAAGTGGAGTTGTGGCTCAAGCGGTAGAGGTGCTAGCCTTGAGTGAAAAAGCTCAGGGACAAACAACAACAACTGGGCCCTAAATTCAAGGCCCAATACTAGCAATCAAATAAAAATAAGTTTCAGTGTGGAGGTGGTTCTCGTAGTCTCTTGCCCTTCTTTCCACCATTGCAGTTAAAGAAAAATACACCATGAATTCTAAGACATTTTACTTTATTTAAAAGAAGCCAATATACAGGATATAAAGGGCACAATATTTACAACAGTACAGTAAACAGGTAGGATCAGTAGTCTTTCAGTGAATAGAAACCCCTCCCCATGATGTTAGACCCAAGTGGCAGATAGACAACAACAGTGGGGTACAGCAGGACCAAAAACCAGAGATGCTAAAATGTCCACAAAGAGGTCTTGATAGGGGGCTTTGCCTCATTTCCTTGAGAGCTTTGGAGGGGTAGGGGAAGGGTGAGGGACCTACCCAAGTCTAACACAGCCCACCCGAGCCTGCAGATCTTTCACTATGGAAAATTCCCTCCTGGAGAAAACTTGACTTCCCCCACATGAGAGCCAAGCTCGAAGTCCAAGGGGAAAGACCCAGGCGTGGGGACCTGTCCAGTACCATGGTGCTTTGGAGGTCCTCAGTAACAGAAGGACTGCAGCCAAGTCCTTGGTACTGGCAGAGCTGGGCTCTGGGCATCTTTCTGACAGCTTGAGCCACGTTAAAAACATAGGCCCAAAGACTACACCCCACTGCTTCTGAATCTCCTCCCAGCCCAGCTGAGCTGCCCCTTTTCTCTGCCCCTACCTCAGTTCTGACTAGCCTGCAGTCCACCCACCCACCCCTAGTAATACCCCCTTTCCAAGACATCCAAGGAGTGGAGAATTTGGGAAAGAAGCAAACCCTGCTGAAGCCCCTCATGGGTGTAGATGAGCAGAGGGAGAATGGACGGCAAGACAGGGTGAGGGGTACTTATTATATTTGATCCAGCAGCAACATGCATGATATTTCGTCCACAGGAAAAAATGCTGGACTGACTACCACAACTGCCTACCCTAGATTAAAAACCTTTTCCTTTCATAAAAATAGATGAGAGTCTCTTGCTTTATAAATAGATTACATTTAGCTTAAGTTACACCTTATATTATCCCCAACCCAATCCCCTCTCCTCCCACCCCAAAGCAAAGTGGTTGGACTCTCCACAGGTCAGCTGAGCTTGAACCCCAGAGCTGAGTCCAGGCCGGACAGGTCCTCCAGGGCCATCAACAAACTGCCATGAGAAAGCAAAATGAGTCCCAAAAAGAGCCTCAGTGGGTCTCTGTGTGTGTATGTGTGTGTTTCACAACTAACCAGGAAGCCCAAAGGATGCTACATCCCCTGCCACTCCCCAGTGCCCTGTGTGTCTGACTCCCCCTCCCCAAAACTAGGAGAATAAAAGGGAGGGGCAGCATGGGAAAGCCCATTGAGAACCATCTCAAAATACCAGTGTCAATATGACACTGGACTCTGTTAGAAATAGAAAACAAACAAACAAAAACTAAGTATTTACAGCTTTACAAAGGATGAACCAGTTCATTCCAGCTGGGCCAGGAGCTGCCCCGGCAAGCGGAGGGGTCTTGGCAAGCTGTGGCTCATGGTGAGGGCACAAACAGGGCCCACTGGCAACAAACTTAAAAAAAAAAAAAACTCAGAGGAGTGCAAGGCAGCCAGGCCAAAACCCAGGAACCAGCCCAGGAGGCAGGCCCACCACACGCTGGCTCTTCCTCCCTGGTCTTCCTTCCCAAAGCTCTGCTCCCAAGAGAGAAGCAGACATTGACAGCCAGCAAAAAGGTGCTGTCAGACTATTCAGAGCACCTTATAGGCCAACAATCTAGGTGTACAACTGGGAAAGAGAAAATAATATCGCAAGCTACCAGTGGCCACAGTAACCTCCATATTAGCATGATGCCTTGCTGTCATCACTCTAAAGATATGTCTGTCACCCTCCCACCACCTTGAGCAACAATCCAGGGCTGGTTCCTCCTTGATTGTGTGACTCTCTAAACCCCACCATCAGATGTCTCCCCAATCAGCCGTAGGCAGAGGAGACCCACAGAGGCAGCCATCTTCCTGCCCCTGCAAAAAACGGAAAATCTTTTCAGCAGCTGAGGTCTAAGCCTGACTGGCTCTGATAACCTTTGGTTAAAATAAAAACAAAACAACAACAGCAATAATAAAATGGTTATGTTATGAACCCTGTAACCTTGGTAGGTAGGTGGCTTGGGGCTGTGTCTACTCCCACCGTCCCTCCGATACCTTTCAAAGGAGATGATAGTGGAAGTCTTGCAGCCAAGCTGCAGAGGGAATAGTGAGCTATTTCCCCAACCATAGGAAACAAAAACATGGAGAAAACTGCATGAGAAAGGCCACCAAAGTCTGATAAGTTACATTACAGTCACTCCCAGGCGCTCCACACATACATGAGTACTATGTACACTGGGTTTTTAGAACAGATGGAAACCCCAAAAGTTAGTGGTACCCTGAAGAGGAAAGTCAAGGAACCACCATCCACTCCAGCCCAAAGCCCTTTCTTCCTCCACCCATAGACTGAGGGTGGTGAGTCCAACCCTCTGGCACATTTGTCCATTTGACCTCTAGGGGGAGCCTCTGAGCCAACAAAAAACAAGGACAACAAGGATGAGCAATCACACCCACTAGAGTGGGCACAAAGAGAAAGAGGGAAGAAAAAAAAAAAAGGCTGATGCTGGTGGCTCACACCTGTAATCCAAGCTACTCAGGAAGCTGAAGTCTAAGGATCATGGTTTGAAGCCAGCCTGGGCAGGCAAGTCCATGAGTCTCTTTTCTCCAGTGAACCACCAAAAAGCCAGAAGTGGAGCTGTGACTCAAGGGGTAGATCACTAGCCTTGAGCAAAAAAAAAAAGCTCAGGGATAGTGCCCAGGCCCCTCTGTTCAAGTCCCAGGATCAAAACAAAAACAATTTTATTTCTTCTGACAGTAAAGCCTGCTTGCCCGGGCCAGTACTCAGTACCCAGCAGAGACTTGGTGGATGGGCTCAGGACCCTGCAAGTGAGACCCACTCAAGCTTTGGGGAGATATGGCTCAGGTTAACTCCCCACTGTTTGGTTATATGATGATGATCAGGCTTGCTATAAGTAGAGCAAGGAAGGTCCTTATTAGGCTCCTACTGAAGCCACCTCCAGCTTGCCAGCAGCCCCCCTCCCTCCCCTCTCCCTTTCAGATGCCTCCTCTCTGCCAGTGGCACAGCAGCAGGCAACTTGGGGACAGTGGAAAAACATGATGGCAGTGAGCCAGAAGTAACCAAGCTCCATAATGGACAGAGTGGGTCCCAGGTCAGGCCCCTTCAGGCTTTCTCACAGAGAAAGTTCTATAACCCCTCACAGTTAGCTGGAGAGGGAGAGGAGAACATCAAGTCATCAGGACAATAGAAGACCCTCTCAGCCCAAACCCACCCCACAGAGGTCCCTTAGAAAGCAAGCAGTCAGGTGACCGGGGCAGACCTCCCACCCTAGCCATGACTCAGCCCCCCTCCCAGCTCCAGGGAACACCAGGAGAGAGGCTGCCTTCCACAATAGTATAAGGCAAAGCTGCTTTTAGTTTAGGGTGTTGGTTATTTTTTTTTTTGGTGTGGGGGTTTTTGTTTTTTTGCATAGTAGTTTGAACACAGTGAGGTTCCACCTTCCCCTCACAGTGCCTTGTCCCTCTGCTTAGCCACTAGATCCAAAAAAAAAAAAAAGAAGAAGAAGAAAGAAAAATAAAAGAAAAATTGGTCTTCCCTCCCCTCCTTCTACCTCTCTTCAGTGAGTGAAAAAGCATAGGAGATGCTCCCAGCCAGGCCTGCGAGCAAACACTTCCTTCCTCAGGAAGGTAGAGCATTTCTAGCACAGAGC
This sequence comes from Megascapheus bottae, assembly GCF_031878675.1. Classification (NCBI taxonomy): domain Eukaryota; kingdom Metazoa; phylum Chordata; class Mammalia; order Rodentia; family Geomyidae; genus Megascapheus; species Megascapheus bottae. Next base: position 73,797,397 of record NC_143514.1, on the reverse strand, counting down.
CAATCAGAAGAAGGGAGGGCAAAGCTCACGGCCAATCAGAGGAGCAGGTGGGAGGGTAGAAAACCATATGATGCCACACACCCCAGGCCCCACCCTCCCTTAGAATTTTGTATAAAAACACCTGCTAGGAGTAATTCTTTGGAGCTCAAAGTGGCTCAGCTTAAGGGAGAAGGCACAGTGACAGGCATCGTCGCACAGAAGTCTGCATTTGTAATGTGGAGAACAATATAAATTGACAGCACCATTCCGTGGTAGGTGGGTGGGTAGGTGAGTGGGTGAGTGGACGGAGAAGGGGCACTGGTGGTTGGTGGGTGGTGAGAGGTGAAAAGGAAGGAAGCAGCAGTCCCTTGGGGCCTCCAGATGAGGAAGGACAGAGGACAGTCTGTGTGGTGAAGGAGAAGCCCGCATGGCCCCATCACCAGGTGTGTGGGGCCTCCATCATCAGCTGACCATGGGCTCCACATCCGTCTCCCGCTCCAACTCATCTTGGATCTCATCTGTACTTCCTGAGTCACTGCTGGCCACAGAGCTAGGGGATGGTGAATTCCTGGAAAGGAAAGAAGGAATGGAGGCTATTGAGAAAACAAGCTTATGGGAGGGGAGGGCTCCTGAAAGACCCAGGAGCAGGAAACAACAACCATGCCACAACAAGACAAAGAACAGCAGTCAACATGTGTCTGTGCTTTGTGTCAAGCATTCTCCATCACCAGTGACTGTCCCCCAACAGGACTGTATGTCCTAATGAAGGGGCTTTGTCTTCATGTGCCATGCCTGATGGGCACCAGTCTCCTGCGAGCAGATCCATCTGGCCAAGAGTTAGAGGATGAGAAAGAAGAAAGGAAAGTCTCTTCCTAGAGACACATAGGAGCCTAACTGATAGCAGTGGGAGAGTGTCCTAACTAGCTCCTTCACCCCAAACTCAGCAGGGGCAAGACCTCTGAGTTTCCACCATCTGACCTCGAAGGCCCTGTACATGGTAGTATCTGCTCAATCGATGGGGACCGGGCTGTTGTGGGAGACTCATGAATTCAATTTGCAAGTTACCTAGCACAAAATAGGTGATAGCATGGATACGTGAATGGATGGATAAATGGATGATTGACGGGTGAATGAAGAGGTGAGTAAACAAATGATGGATGGTTGGATGACTGCATGATGGATAGATGGAGAGATGTGTGGGTAGATGGGTGAGTGTATGAACATGATAGATGGATAGATGGACGATGATAGATGGATGGATGAGGGAGGGATGGATGAGGGATGGATGGTTGGAGAGATATGTAAATGGATAGATAGATGGGTGATAGATGGATAAATGAATAGATGGGTAGGTAGATGGTAAATGGAGAGATGGACAGCTGAGTGGGTGGGTGGGTGAGTGAGTAGATGGATGGATGGATGGAAAATTGATAGATAGATGGATGGACAGATGAATGGAGCGATGGCTGGGTGGATGAGTAGGTAGGTGGACATATAGAAGATAAATGGACAGATAGGTGATGAATGGATGGATGGATGATGGATGGATAGAGATGGAAGATAGATGGATGATGTATAGATGATCGAATGGAGAGATGGCTAGGTGTATGAATCGGTAGGTGGACATATAGATGATGGATGGACAGACAGATGATGAACGGATGGATGGATGATGGATGAATGGATGATGGATAGATGATGGATGGATGGGTAGATGATAGGGGTGATAGATGGATGAAGGATAGATGGATGGATGGACAGATGGAGGATGGATGAATGGACGGATGGACAGGTGGAGGATAGATGGATGGATGGATAGATGGATGGATTGATGGATGGATGATGGATGGATGGATAGACAGATGGAGAGAGAAGGTTAAGTGAATGAGTGGACAGATGAGTACAGAAGGATGATGGATAGATGGAAAGAAAGACTAGGAAGTAAAGCATGTCCAGACTATAAACTACAGCCCCAGAGCTTCCCCTAAGGACAACTGAATCCCCAGAAGGACAGGACCAACCTGTCTGCAGAGCCTTTGATGAGCCGGCGGCAGGTCTCCATTTGCACATCCAGGCCCCTCTTCATGCTACACATCTCCATGTACTCGTGCAAGTGCCGGTTCATGTCACTCTTGGCTGTGGCCAGTTCCAGCTGGGAGGAACCAAAGGACAGTAAGAATGAGGACAGGTCATTGTCAAGTCAGAACCTCCCTCCCTCTCTTAGTCCACTTGGACACCATGCTCTCTGGACTTGACTCACAGACATACCATCTCTGGCCCCTTGCTTGGTGTATATTGGCCTGGAGCCCCTAGAAGTGCTTCTGGGTCAAAGGGGAATAGTTGCTTAACAACCCCAGTGGCAACATGCCATGCTAAGCCCCACTCCAGTTTTGAGCTCAGCATCTCTGGGCTCTATTATATTGCTTTGAACAGAAAACACCTCATGTCTTTTTTTTTCTCCACTTCCAAATGTTATTTCCTCCAGGAAGGCATCAAGCTTTTCTTTCTCCAGCATACCCATGTATAGACAAGGCCAAGAGCCAGAAACAATGTGCTTGAATGCTGTCTTCTGGCTGTGAGCCTGACCTCTTCTCCTCCTGAGATGGGAGCACAGCTCCTACAGTGTGTGTGGAGGGCTTGGGGAAGGAGCCTGTAACAGGCTCACAAAGTGCTACCATCACTGGTGTCACTCAAAAGTCAGCCCTATGCCAGACACCAATGGCTCACACCTATAATCTTAGCTTCTCAGGAGGCTGAGATATGAGGATCATCGCAGTGTGAAGCCATCCCAGGCATGAAAGTCTATAAGACTCTTTTTGCTAATTAATCACAGAAAAAGCCAGAAGTGGAGCTATAGTTTAAGTGATAAAATGCTAGACTTGAGGAAAAGGAGCTGAAGGACAGTGCCCAGACTCAGAGTTCAAATCCCAGGACCAGCAAAAAAGTAGAGACAGCTCTGATTATTCTGGGGCCATAATCTTAAGTAAATAGCTTTCTTTCTTAATTTACTTTTTGAGAGTGTCATGTTGGTCTTAAATTCTCCCTCCTCCTATTTCAGCATCCAGAGTACCTGAATTACAGCCCAATGTTAAAAAGCTCGGCTCATATGAGAATTTTTTTTTAAAAGAAAAACTCTCAGGGGGCCAGGAGTGTAGCCTAGTAATAGAGTGCTTGCCTTGCATGCACAAAGCCCTGGGTTCGATTCCTCAGTACCACATACATAGAAGAAGCTGGAAGTGGCGCTGTAGCCCAAGTGGCAGAATGCTAGCCTTGAGCAAAAAGTGTCCAAAGACAGTGCCCAGGCCCTGAGTTCAAACCCCAAGACTGGCAAAAAAAAAAAAAAAAGAAAGAAAAACTCTCAGATACAGACCAAAATCACTACTTCATTTTACAAATTAGAAAATTAAGGCCTTAAAAAAGAAAAGAAAACTAAGGTCTCAAGAAGGACTTGACCTCAGTGCCAGACGGGAACTCTGCAGATTCCTGACTCCTGATACTGTGCCATCCCGAGCTCGCATAGCATCCGACCACCAGATCTCAGTCAGCCCAAGCTCTCACCTCAATCTGGCCTATGGTTTCCTGGTACTCTTTATCTCTCGTCTTGAAGAAGGACTCTGTCTCATGGATCAGGTTGCCCAGGTTTTCCTCTTGCTGGCGAAACACAACAGAGGGGACAGTTGAGTTGGAAAGAGCAGGGATAAGGGATCATGAGAAGGAGGTGCCCTGGGTCCCCTGGGCTCCCCCGTTCCCCGCCCCCCCCCCCAGAAGCCCAGGTCTGGGTTCACCTCGCCCTGCAGGTCAATGGTGGGGTTACAGTTGGTGAAATCTTCCCAGAGCAGAAGCGTGTCTTCATTCTCTTCCCACGTCAGGCTATCACAGTCATCATCAAAATCAAAGGTCTCCCGCCTGTGGGGTGACATCAGAGGACATGACCAAATAGAAGCCAGCTCCAGGGTCATGAACACAGGATGCCACGGGACAGCTGCTCTTGTAGACATACCCCTACACAGATGCCTTCATGGTAGCCAAAGGGCTATTCGTCTTATCTACAGAGAGCCTAACTCTCCTACAACGTAGAATACGTTTGTGTTTTCTTCCCCAATTAACAGTATCTACTTTTAGCTGGGGGGGGGGGGCAATGTCTCATTTCATCATCCTAGCTACTCAGGAGGCTGAGATGGAGAAATCACAAGTCAAAGCCAGCCTCGGCAGAAAAGTCCACAAGACTCAATCTCTAATTAACCAGGAAAAATGTTAAGAGGCTCCACTTGATGCTCCAGTGATAGAAAGACATGGAAGAGCAAGCGTCAAGCCCTGAGATGCCCAATACAGGCAAAAATAATAACTAAGCGCATACTTTGAGCTAGAGATGTAGCTCAGTGGTACAGCTTAGCATATACAAGGTCCTGGGCTCCATCCCAGATCATATATGTGTGTGCATGTGTGTGTGCCTGCGTGTGTGTGTGTGTGTTTGTGTGTGTGTGTGTGTACTTATATATTTAAGATGACAGGCTTTGGGGGCCGGGAGTTTGGCCTAGTGGTTAAAGTGCTTGCCTAGCATGCATGGAGACCCGGGTTCAATTCCTCGGTACCACATACATAGAAGAAAGCCGGAAGTTGTGCTGAGGCTCAAGTGGTAGAGCTCTAGCCTTGAGAAAGTCCAAGGACAGTGCTCAGGCCCTGAGCTCAAGCCCAGGACTGGCAAAAAAAAAAAAAGATGACAGGCTTTATGTTATCAATGGAAACTAAAGATATTTTCTCCCAAGGCCGATGTCTTGAGTCCGTACTCATCTCATACAATCCCTTTGTGCTCCCATTCTGAGCATGATAGCTTATATCTTCCATAGCTTGAAGAAGCCAGCATCACGCATGCACTTCACACAGATAAGAAAAACCACCGCTCAGAAAGAATAAGTTACTTGTCCAAGGCCATACAGTAAATGTATAGTAGAAACTGGGGCTGAAAGCCAGACAACCAGTTTCCTCCCCATCAAGTCATCACCAAGAGGCCAGGCATGGTGGTGCATGCTATAATCAGGCATAGATCAGAAGGACCCTAGTTTGAGGACAGCTGGGCATCTCAGCCAACAAAGCAGATGTGGTAATAGTGTGCACCTGTGATCCCAGCCATGGAGGAGTCAGAGGAAGGCAGGTCGCCGTCAGAGACCAGCCCTGTCCCCAGACTCAAAACTCTAACAAGAGAAACAAAAGCAAAAAAGGCAAGAAGTAAAACTCAGGTGATACCATACCTGCCTGGTGATCATGAGACCCTGAGTTCAAACCCCCATACTACAAAACAAAATATAAAAGCCACCTCACCAGGCACTCTTATGTTCTGGGCCCGGTCTGGCCACTCAACATGTATTAAAATGAAACTAGGGGCCGGGAGTTTGGCCTAGTGGTTAAAGTGCTTGCCTAGCATGCATGAAGACCCGGGTTCGATTCCTCGGTACCACATACATAGAAAAAAGTCAGAAGTGGTGCTGAGGCTCAAGTGGTAGAGCTCTAGCCTTGAGAAAGTCCAAGGACAGTGCTCAGGCCCTGAGCTCAAACCCAGGACTGGCAAAAAAAAAAAAAAAAAAAAAAAAAAAGTTTAAAATGAAACTAATTCCAACTTCAAAACAAGCTTGTGAGATAACAGAAATTCCATTTCACAAGCGAGGAGACAGGCAGGCTCAAGGACAGTGGTGAGCTGATACATGATAGAAAACTAGCTTTGAATTCAAAATCAGAGTAATTTTAGGGCCTGCACATTGGCTAGAACTGAAAATTAAGTCACCAATCGCACGATTTTTCCCCAGATAAAAGGTTCTCAGGATATACCAGTTACATGGGCAGAACCAACATACCCACTATTCAAATGGGGAAGGCTGTCTTAGATTATTACACACATTGGTAGCCCAGAAAGGTGGGATCCAGCCTCCAGACTTCCACTCCAGGAATCTCCCCACTGCCTGGGCTACCATGCCACTCATTCCTAGACCCCTAAACACTGGATTATCTTAACCACACCATAACGGGATGGGTGGGAATCTCTTATTCATGATCCAGAATTTCTGATTTAAAAGCTTCCTTGAGCGCTGCCTGGAGTCAGACCCGGCTGGTTCCTGGCCTAACAAAAGGTTCCTGCAAGAGCCTGTAGGTGGCTCTGTGAGATAGAGGTCAGGGCTGAGGGCTGGGAAGGGGATGCACTGGAGAAAGGCATTGCGGCAACCCCTGGGGTCCATCTATCAGCAACACATACTCCACTCCTGACTTCATTTCCTTTCCACTGTCTGGGATCTGAAGGGAAGCCTTGCCAAAGGCCCCACTCCCACCCCCAATCCCAGGGCTGTCCTTGGTACAGGCCAGCAGAAATTTCCTCCTCAATCTGAGGCTCAAGGGCTGATTTGGATCAAAACAAAACAAGGCTTTGATATGGGTGTGTCATTCAAAGACTTCAGTAGAACTGCATGGGGAAACACTATGTAATACAGCTCCTGGATTGGGTCTAGGCCCAACACCAGCAGAGACATCAGAAGGAAATCAAGGCCAGGGTAGTGGGGGATAAGGGGCAGGGGGGGGCCATAATCAAAGTGATTAGAGGAATTATTTTTTTACACTTAGGCAACTTATAAGCAGATAACTCTAACTGGAGAATGAACCTGACTCAGACCTGTCACCATTCAGGCATGCACTTCTGCAGAGCTGCTTCCTACAGGAAGAAGTGTTGGCCCAGAAACCTCCTGGCAGATTTCAGAGGGTTTCTTTGCAGTTCACTGCATTCCTGGTGAATTTAAAAATTCTAGATGGACTCCATAAAACTCAGGAAATGGATCTTCAGGGATGTACTTTTTTGGGGGTGCAGGGCCGGGGGGAAGGTATTGGTATATCAGTTCTCATTATGTAGTCTAGACTAACCTCAAACTCCTGATCCTCCTGCCTCTGCTTCTGAGTGCTTAGATTGCATGTATGTACCACCACACCCAGTTGAAGAAGCCCTTTAATTCAATTTAATGAAACTAAGATGGGGTCTCTTGTGCATCTCAGCTGGTCAGGATCAGGAATGCCCAGAAAAACACTCAGAAAAACAGACTCCACTTGTCAGGGAAGATAATGGGTTTGGAGCTGCAGAGGGGAGAGGACTCATGTTAACAGATGAATCAAGAGCCCAGGGGTGTCCTAGCCACTTTCAAACCAGGGTCCAGAATGTGGTCTAATCTCAGCTTTGTTTAAAGGAATGCAGGCCAGGGAGGGAGGTATCAGGTCAGGAAACTCTCACCCCACCCTGTCCTTGTCTTTCTATGCATCATTCTGGCTTAGCAGAAAAGGACCCAACACAGGGATGATGATGCAGCAGAGACCGAGAGGGACACCTCTTCCAGGCAGCAAGACAGCTGGCATGGAGGACAAAGCACTTGGTGGTCCTGGCTCTGTGCTAATCCTGGGTGGTCCTCTCTGAGCCTGAAGGGGCTGGTGGTATGAATCTTTAGACTGTCACAAAATGCCAGCCTGAAAGCAGGAAAGTTCTAGGTTAAAGCAGAATTCTGCAGATCAAGGTGCTCAACCGCAAAGACAGGAAGAGCCCAGTGACCAAGTCCCACCAATGCCCATGGCCGTACCTGTCTCTCTCCTGATCCCACTTTAGGGCGCCACATGGATCAGAGTCCAGAAAATCACACTGAATAGACCAAGCCCACAAGACCACTATGCCCTAAGGCCAGGTTCTCCCGATGAGGTCCTGACACCCCAGCTCTCTGTAGGATAGGGCAGGGGAGCCCTAATGGGCAACAACTGCCAGTTTCCTACAATGCTGAATTTTCAGTGACTAGCAGGACCTCACCAAACCAGCACAAAGGCAGCACATTGACACAGCCAGCATCTGCAAGCTCATTCCAGCTAGATCCAGCCACCTCTGACCATACCCAGCCCAGATTCTGGACAGCAACTCCTGGTGAGAAGATATACTGGTAAAAGCAGGCCTGGTCTGCCTTCCAGCTCAAGACACTGGCTAAGTATCTTGGCCAAGTTGCTGACTTTCTCAGAGCCTCAGTTTCCTTCTCTATAAAAGGAAACTCTGGACTCAGCCAAGTATCCTTGGCCTGCAATATGCTCCATGCCTGGGGGGTGGCGGGGAGGGGGGGGCTTCCTGTCGATATATATAGGTGAACTGAGCCAGCCCACCAAGTGACTGAAAAAGTGCACTGGCCCTTTCTAGATTCATGATGTAATCAGATCCAGGCTCTTCTATGCACGACCAGAAAGAGAACTGTCAGCCCTTTAATCAGATGGGCAGAAAAGATCCCTCAAGCAAGGGTGATTCCTTCCTACTCTGATCCTGTGGGGAAGTTTCTAAAGAAAAGTTAAGAGAAAGGTCACCGCCAGTGAAAGTATATATTGCTTCCAAGTTCATGGCAACAGTGTGTTGGGCCTCAGTTTCCCAGCCTTGTCAACAGTGCCCAGGACAACTGTGAGGACCTCAAGCAACCTAGAAAGGCTGAAAACAGGAAGCTTCCCAAAGGATCACTACTGAACACAAACCCCAAGTCTTCCTGAATACTATGCTGACCAAACCAAATATATCTGTACCACACTCAGCCCAAGCCATTGGGGTACCCCTTTCCCCAAGTCCTGGTCATCTGGGCTACTCACAGCTGGTTAAACATGCGTTTCATCTCATCTGTGATGTTCATGGAGCCAACCTCATCATCTGAGAACCGGTTCACCTCCCCGTCCTGCTCAGAGATGTCATCGTCTGAAGCCACTTTACGCTCTTTCTTTTTGGGGACCACCTGGACCGGAAAGGAAGAGATCAAGGTAACTATGGAGATTTGGCTGGGGTGGAGGTGAGGAGTGAGCCACCCTGGGGGTGGGTAGGTCATTGCTAGGGCCAGTCACTGCAGGGAGACAGATGCGTGGGTCTTCTAAGAAGCAGGCAGCATTGGCAGAAAGCATGAATTAGGTGACATGCAAGGTGGAGAAGAGATGCCCAGACCAAGCCCTGCCCTGGGAAGGCCTGGTGGTTAGGCTGGTTCAGCTCGCCCCTTCACCAGAAAAGCAGTCCCAGGATTTGGAGTGAGGGAAGCCAGACCAGGCTCTAGTCACCTGGGCTATCTCAGAGCCAGCCAGAGAGATGAAGCCCTGACCCACAGATCCATGCCACCCAGCGCCTCCTCCTCTCCCATGCAAAGGCACGGACGGAGGGCCTGAGGCTCACCAAGCTTCCACCCTGAGCAGACAAGACATGAGCAAATGAGTACCTCATGGATCTCTCCCCAGCAAAGGGGCGGCGAGAAGGGGTGCGGATAGAGAACGCTCCAGCAAGGCCTAGACCACCTCACCCTCATCCAAAATCACACACAAAGAACAACGACACACCCTACTGCCCTGGGCTCAAGCAGAAGCCAAACCATAATCCAAGACTCAAAACACAGCCTTCAGAGAAGGAAAGGTGCCCTCCATTGGCTGGGCCTCTCCAGAGGACAATCCACAGGTTACTGTTTTCTCTCGGGGGAACCCACCCTGCACAGTAGTCTGGGGGTGTTAAGAAGTAGGGTGTTAAGAATCAAAGACTAGTAGCTCCTCTTCCAAATTCTGAAGCCCATCTGTCAGAGATGAAGCTTGGTCCTTCGGTTGTCCACTAGCCTGGCCAAGGATCCCCCCATAACGTGGGGACAATACCCCATCCTGGCCCTCAGAGGTTTAGCAGGCAGCAGGGAGGCAGTGGACACAGTGTGGGCCGGAGGATGAGTCCTGGTGGCCAGGAGACCTGGGGCTTGGCCCGGCTCTGCTATGTCCTTCCTTGTACCTAGCACATCACCCTTGGGGACTGGAGCCCCTTTGTATCCATATGACACAGAGCAGTCACATCTGGTAGAGTCAGGGGGGCCTCAAAGTCCCTGAGTCTGGGGAGGCCAGAGGGTCAGGCCAACGCTACCTCTCTGGAAGGGGAGTGAGTGGGACGCTGGAGGATGAGGGGGTTGGCCGGTCTTGGGCAAGGCTGGGGCTGCTCAGGGAGGGGCAGGTGGTGGCTGGTGAGCGGGGTGGCCCCAGTCACCTGGAAGATCTTGGACACGTCTTCCGAGTTCCGCTGCTGTGCGACATCGCACAGCTTGGCCGTAATATCGATTCGGCGGCAGATGTCCATGTCCACCTTCATGGCCTTTTCTTGGATCTTTGTGTCCAGGTCTGTCATGGGCTGCAGGGAGGACAGCAGGGATTACGTGAGCGAGGGCTGGAGCAAGCAGGAGGGGCCTGGGCGAGAGGTAGGGAGGCCCCTAGGTGTGCGAAGCTCCTGGAGTCTGGGGTTGCAGGGGAGAGGGAGTGTTGATCATTTCCTGGGAGTGGGGGGGGATCAGCATTGCTCAGGGGAGGAAGAGGCAATGGGGGCCTTGGAGGGATGAGGTGAGCCGGCGTGTGCTGGACTCTGGAGAGCTGCAGAGCACCCTATCAGCAGGACATGACTTCAGTTTTATTGGAACAAAAAAGGAAAAGACATTCCCACCGTTGAAAGCCGCCCTTCATCTCCCACCCACGTGTCTGCCTGTCTGCATGGCAGGCCTGCCCCATAGCTAGCTCTCTCCCAGACTTCTCCACAACTGGCCGCGAGAGGGCATCTAGGATGGGGGAGGGGGGTGGTCCTCCGGGACCCAAGTGGGAGGAAGTCAAATGGCTTCCCCTGGGGCCTTACAGCATCTCCCAGCCACCAGTCCTTGAGCACCAGGAGCTGAGCCAGGCTGTCACCCAGTTCAGACTCCTTGTCCTTTCTGGCAGGCTCTGTGTGCACCCTGTCTAGTACATAAAGGAGGCCTCGGCTGGGCTGACAACAGCTGCCTCCACCCTGGGTCGCCACTTCAATGGGCTCCAAATCACCAAAAGGATGCACTCCCAACTTGACAAAGCAACACTGCTGGAGGCTCTGGGCCTGAGAACCTCTCGGGCTGGCACAGCCCAGCCCACACTGCCCCCCAGTACCAGACCCAAGGCTTCATGGTGAGCTGGGAAGGAGCCGAGCAACACACACAGACCGTCAGGGGAGCCTGGGGAGGGCAGATGGGTTAAGCAGCAGATTAATGCGTCTCTACTCAGACAAGGTAAGCAACGTAGAGAGGGCAGGGTAGGGAGGGCATCTGGCCTCTTCTGCGTCCCTCATCCTCAGGACAAACCAGGCAGCCAGGAATCTAACTAGAAGCCGAGCTTGGAGCCTCGGAGTGAATGAAGCATTCTGCATGATGGGGATGGGGGAGTCATGATGCCTGGGGTGGCAGCCCGTGGCACTTACGTCACTCATGAGCCCCTTGAACACCACTAGCTCAGCCTTGAGCCGCTCAATCTTCTCGTTCATCTCCTCCTGGATGGCCTCAGCTTCCTGTGCTGCCTGTGGGTGGAGACGGGCAAGCTATAGAGGGGCCCTGTTGGCAGGAAGGGTCTGGACATGTGGGTCTGGAGCTTTGGAAAGGGTGGCAAGACCTGTGCCAGCCTGGATTCCTGCTAAGCCATCTGACTTGCCCTAACACTTTCCTAGGATCATTCACTGAAGGAGAAACAATCCATTCAATAGATTAGGAGAGAGAGGGCCTTTCCAGGACTCTCAAAACACCAGGTTGATCCAGGTAACATTGTTGGTATTTGACCACCTCTAGTCTCAGAACCAGCCACATCACCTGTATAATCAAAGGTGGGCAACGGAGGTGGGTGTAGATGTTTACATAGAAAAGATGAGAAGGCCACACATTAATTGATAAGCTGTATAGAGCAGAAATGGAGGCAATTTTTATTCCATGGTTTTTTGGAATGTTTTTGTTTTGTTTTGCTTTTTGCATTTCTGGTACATGTTCTGGTCATGAACATACTAAATTATTAAAGAAGAAAAAAAATCATCCTTGGGCTGGGAATGTTGCCTAGTGGTAGAGTGCTTGCCTAGCATGCATAAAGCCATAGGTTCACATAAACAGAAAAAAAACAGAAGTGGCACTGGGCTCAAGTGGGAGAGAGCTAGCACTGAGCAAAGGAGGCTCATAGACAGTGCCCAGGCCAAGTTCAAGCCCCAGGACTGGCCAGAAAAAAATCATCCTTTTCCTCCTATACATTGATAGTTACTGTTCTCTTTGAAAAGCCTAATGGTGGTGCTGGGGATTGAACCCAGGGCTTGGTGCAAGTGCTCTTTCACTGAGCTCCACCCTTAACTAATTCCCTTTGGTAGAGTGGCACTCTATCACTTGAGCCATGATTCCACTTCCATCATTTTGCTGGTTAACTGGAACTAGGAGTCCCACAGACTTTCCTGTCTGGGCTGGCTTGAAACTGTGATCTTCAAGATCTCAGCCTCCCGAGTAGCATGAGCTACCCATACCCAGCTTAGAACATTTGTGAAAGGGCTTTCTTATGCCTTCTTACGGGGTTGCTACTCCACAGAGTATAAAAGAAAAGTCACGAAGTGAAGTTTGTTCAGTGCCCAACACAGGCAGGTGAGCAGCAGAGCCCCAGAGCCACCACCACAGCAATGAGGAGGCAACAAGGCCCCAGAGTTCACCATGGAGCCTGCTAGGGCAAGCACCCCACACGGTGACACGACCACCAGCTATCACCAAGGTATCAGTCCCAACTCAGGAGACCTACAAGCGGAGGGCACAGGGGCCTAGAGACCCAGTCCAAGCCTCAGATGGTGAGAAAGGCTGGAGAGGAGAGACACTGGCCTCTGCTCATCAGCAAGACCCAGATTTTCCCACTCCTATGCCCAAGCTTTTCTGTTCTACCATGCTGGGCCATCCCTAGCTCTTAAGAGATGAAAGGGATCCGTTGGCTCATAGAAGAGAGGCTGAGGCAGCAGAGGGGCGGCTTTGCATAAGGCCTTGGTCACATGGCCATTCCATGTGCCTCTTAGGACCCCAGAGAGGGTCTTACCTCCTGCAGTGTGTCCACCATGGTCTGAAGGTTCACGCGCTTGGCAAGTTCCTCCTCCCACCTGCAAAAGCCAACAAAGGAAAGTGGTCAGAGGGTGGCCCAAGGTGCCAATCTGGTGCTTAGCCCCCACTTTGGGCCTGGGCCCCAGGCTGGGGATGGACTGAACATAGGAAAATCCATCCTGCCTGTCCTCCAGGAGCTCCCAGCCAGGGGATGGTAGAGAAAGAAGGCATTGGCTGGCTCACACCTGTAATCCAGCTACTCAGGAGGCTGATATCTGAGGATTTCTGTTAGAAGCCAGCTCGGGCAAGTGAGTCCATACGACTTTTTTTTTAATCTCCAATTAAACATCAAAAAGAATCTCCTGGGCGGGGAGTTTTGCCTAGTGGTTAAGAGCTTGCCTAGCATGCACGAAGACCCAGGTTCAATTCCTTGGTACCACATACATAGAAAAAAGCCAGAAGTGGTGCTGAGGCTCAAGTGGTAGAGCTCTAGCCTTGAGAAAGTCCAAGGACAGCGCTCAGGCCCTGAGCTCAAGCCCAGGACTGGCAAAAAAAGAAAAAAAAAGAATCTCCTACCTAGTAACTGACTTTACAGATGTGGAAACTGAGTTCAGAGATGTCAAATGGCTGGTCCTAAAGACTTACGGCCAGTCTATTAAATGAAGCCCAAATTCAAACCCTGATCAGTTTGACTACACTAAAACAAAACAAATACAGCCCTTACTTCATTGGCCTTTATGATAGGCCAGATCCTGTTACTAGGGCATTCTGGGCATCACTGTATTTGTGTGCTGGTTGACAGGAACAGGAAAGGTCACAGGGGTGCACCAGGATACACACACTCCCAGCATTATCTGCAGTGCATGGAGAAGCAGCAGCCTGAGGCTGGCAGGCTGACTGCCATGATGATAAAACCCCGGCTCCCAGCACTGAGACACCCATTGTACAAGAGGTAAACTCAGTCTTCCTACAGTCCTGTGGTATACTCCTATTATCCTTTGGTCCAGGTAAAGAAAGCAGGGCTCAGAGACACACCCCCATGGGAAGGAGAGGACACCCCCTCTCCATCACAGGGGAGGCTTCTGCCTGCGTGCTCAGAGGACCCCCCCCCCCCCGGCCAGGAACCTCCAAGCCTAAATGAAGGTCCTAAGGCTCTCCCCAACACCATCTCTTCCCTCCCCCATCCCGGGACAGACAACAGAGCTCTGTCTTTCCCTTAGCCCATGCTGCTGTCCCTACATGGCTGAAGCTCTGGAGGATGCTGCTGGCCAGCTAAAAATAGGCCAGAGGGGAGGAATGAAGGAAGAGTGGGTTACGTCACCAGCTTTTGGAAACAAGAGAAAACGGATACTGTTTGCACACACAGAGGAAAATTCCTCCCCTCTCCCACACAAGACCAGTAGGCTAGCCGGGCTCCCAGAGGACAGGCATGCAGGCCAGCTCACTTCAATCTTTCCCAGCCAGGCCAACATCCAAAGTAGTCTCCAGGATGCAGACATGGGGGGCTGAGGCTGAGGCCTCTGACAGCGCTAGGGGACAGAAAGAGGGCGTGGAGATGGGCAGCAGGGGAATCTCATGGCCTGTGGAATGGGTTTGCACAGAGAAGGAAACTTTGGCTAGAGTGCATACATCATCTGCCCCAAATTGCCCACTGTTTCAGGGGTAGGGCTAAGTGTTCAGCCTCAATGCAGGGTACAGGAATGTCAAATAGAGAGAAGCTACCAGGCCATCCTCACCCCAATCAGCAGCAGGGAGCACCCGGGGCTTTCCAAAAGAGGGGAATCACATAGGTATTAGGCTGAATGATCTCCTCAAGACAGCAAGGTCCTCTGAGGAAGTGTGGGGGGCAGGGGGAGGGATGACTTGGCTCCAGAGACTCTAAGCACAGTACAAGGGGGCATCTGAAAGGCAAGAGAGCATCTAAAAGTAGAGCTGCCTGGAGCCTGGCCTTACTCCTGAGTCTCAGCAACAGCAGAGGCAGCTGAGCAGGGCACAGAGGGGGGAGGGATGATACAGACAGTTTCTTTCCCATTGGCTTTTAGAATGCCCCGCCCCCCACACCCCTCTTCTGAGCAACTATGTGGTGTGAGAGGTGGAGATGTATGTGGGGGGGGGGGGGTATCCACAGATCCATGCACAGCTGGGAGAATGAGGCCTAGAAAAGGAAAGCAACTTGGCTCCATCAATCCAGGATGAGTACGCTGGTATCAGGACCTCCACACAGGAAGGGCCAGTAGATCTGGCCTCGACACTGGAACTGGCTCTTGTTCCCAGATCATCTACTTGAGTATGAATTAGTATTAGCCTGCTTAGGTAACAAATTTAAAAAAAAAAAATCCAAATCCAATGAACAGATGAGAGAGTTAAGATCCAGAGAGGTAAAGCAACTTGTCTAAAGTCACTCAGCTAGTAGGCAGGAAGCTGGGACTCAAATCTAGTCCATCCCTAACGTGAATGAGGTGAAACTTTAACCTACTTGGGAACTACCTGGCCATCTTTTCCGATTCAGCAGATCCATGTGGAGGCAGACAGCTCCCAGGAGATGCTGGTCCACTGACATTTTTGTTGTTGTTGCAAAGTGAGGACTTGAACAGAAAGCAGGGATTTGCTCATGGGCTAACACTCTACTAATAAGCCACACCTCCAACCCCGCCCACAGCATTTTCAATGGCCTCCTCCTCCTCATCATCATCATATCTCTCCTGCATGGCACGCATGCACACATACTCATGCATGCACACGCACGCACGTGCACATACGTACACACATGTACACACACACACACACACACACAATCATATTTCTCTATGTTGCACCCTCAGGATGAGTTTGCACAAATGATTTCATGAACCTTTTCTTTCCCAAACCAGTCAGGGTAGGCAACTGGCCAGCTGCCTGGTGGAGGTGGAAGACTGACCCGCAGGGACCAGCAGCCGGCTGCAGACTGAGCCTACCACCCTGACACACTGCCCGCCCAATGCATCACGAAATCTGGCTCAGCCAGCACCGGTGTTGACAGTGCAGAAAATCTCTGCCCTTCAGCTGCCAGGCTGCCTGGGGTGAAGGGCCAGATGTACCGTACATCTCTTAGGTTGCCCCAGACACCATGCTTTCGCTGCAACTCAGTTTTCAGCCTCACTGAAAAGTGGTCAACCGAATTATTGGCTTTGACATTTCAGACACCAGACACCACCACTTCCCTAAAAGAGAGGGTTCTACAGGGAAGGCAACATGTACAAATAAGGACAGAGCACAGGAAGGCACAGGGAGGCTGCCACCAATGCCACCAGAGGGGATGCTGATGGTCAGAGTTTTGATGGATGGTGTATGTGTCAGTGTGTGTGTGAGTGTGTATGTGCTGGTACTAGGGCTTGAACTCAGGGCTTCTCACTCTTGCTTGGCTTTTTCTACTGAAGGCTGGCACAATATCACTTGAGCAAAACCCCCACTTCTGGCTTTTTGCTGCTTAAGTCTCATGGACTTTCCTGCCCAGGCTGGTTTTGAACTGGGATCCTTAGATCTCAGTCTTCAGAGTAGCTAGGATTCCAGGTGTGAGCTGCCACGCCCAGCCTTGGATGCTTCCTTTACATCTTTGCCCTCCCAACTTGGCCCCAGCCCAGCTACACAAACAGCTTGCTTCAAGTCAACACTGTAGAGCCTAGAATCAAATCCATGTCTGGTCCAGTCGAAGTCCTGAGGCCTCTAAAGTAGAAAGGGTTGCTGTGATTGCAGCTGACCAAGGCTGGCTAGGGTCACCTTGAAGAGATGACCTTGGAGCAAGACCTTCTGTTAAGTTTCCCTCAGCTGCCTACCATGCTGCTGAACTGTTGTGACTTCTCTCAAAGAGTAGATGAGAGAAGAGGGGGCGCTTGCTAATTACTTTCTGGGGTGTTCCTATTAGGTGCTGGGCCATGTATGTGTAAAACATCAATTCAAGTCCCCTTGAAGTAGGTCTCTACTTTGCAGGTGAGAGCACAAAGAACTAAGTAACTCTTCCCTTCTTCTCCTCCACCTCTGTCTCCTGAAATTCTATCCCTTCTTCCAGATTCGTCTCACATATCATCTCCTCCCTGAGCCTGTTCTACCGCCAGTGTTTTCCCTCCTAGAGTAACAGCAGCTGGAGGCAGGATCTGCTCTTCGCAGACAGCCAGACCACTGCACATGCGGCCCAAGGAAGCCAGCCCTGAACAGCATGACAGGGGAAATCACCACCATCTCCCCACACCAAGGTCTGCTGGCACCTACCCTGGGGCTTCTCAGATATTGGGCCCCAAGGGTAGGATGGGACAAGGGATATGATTCTTGGTTTTGGAAGGAAAGGGGTACAAAGGATGAGCTAAGGCTAAAGCCAGGGTCCAATCAGACCACCAGTGCATTAAATTGTTCCTAACTACCACTCCAGGCTGTATTCCTCATACCTAAAGCTGGTGAGGCACTGAGTTGAAAACACTGAATGGACTGGATGAATGTACAGATGGAAGCAGGACTCATTTATCTGCCTCCAGCCCATTCCCCCAAGCCACCCCTCATCCCAGCCAAGCCTCTCCCCTTCTAGCCTTCTTAGCCTTGGTTCCCAGTCTGGGGACTCAGAGAGCCAAGTTCCCAGCACAACACTAGCTGTGTCCACTCCTGAGCTTCTCCTGAGAAAGGCAGGCCAGAGAGGGTGAGCCTAGAAGGGAAATAGGCAGGGAGAAGGATAGATCTCCCTCTCCCAGAGCTCTGGGCTCTTTGGGGGCCAGGGAGGGGAGGTGGGGACTTCAGGACAATGAATGTGGGGAAAGGAAATGACAGCATCTCACTGAGTGCTGGGATCTGCCACCAGCCACATTTTAACAGGCACACGTGGGAGGCCAATGGCCAGGAGGGGGGAGGTGGCAGCCAGATGTGGTCTCTCTGCATTCCTGAGAAGCTATTCCTGGGACCACGTGATAGACGGGAAGCCTCAGCTGGGGAGGGGGGAGGTTGCTGTTTCAAGGCCAGCCCCCCACTCTGCCTCATCCAGCACCAGGGCCCAGTAGTTCCCCTCCCCCATCAACTCAAAAGTAACTCGCAGGCCCAGGAAAGGAGCTACAAAGCAAAGCCAGTCGGCCAGCAGAAACTGAGTTGAAGTTGCTGGCAGAGGAGCTGACTCATGGAGTTTTCACTTCCTGTGGTATTAGAGGAGGCTCCTCCAGAGAGTGGGTACATCCCTGAAAAAATGCTTAATACTGAGACTCAGGACAGTAGATACAGTTCAACTACTAGCTCCCCACCTTCCAGCTGGCCCTGGACGGCCAATACCCTCTCAGGGCTTCAATTTCCCCACCCTTGAGGTGGGAAGCGTATCACCCTTTCTGAGGATGGACGTGCGACCAGCCCAATAGTTCCATCTGGCTCCCACAGACAGAGAAAGCAAAGGAGGGACCTCGGGGAAGGGGAGGGAACCAAAGGAATGGTCCACACCTTGCTGGAGAAGGCCAGCAGCCGGCACACCCAGGCCAACTCATTCAGGTGATGAAAAACTAGCTCTGGTAAGGCTGGGCCAGGGCCATCAATGGAAAACTTTATTCTGGGCCAAGCGTGGGCCTGGCCTGGGGTGGAGGGCAGGTGGGGGCAGACAGCAGCTTCCTTTCTCAGGCTGTGCCAGGGCCCTGAGCTCCTCCTTGGCAGCTGCAGGGCGGGGGCCCAAGTTGTGCTGCAACCTGTGGCTCTGATCACAGGGGACTTTGCCTGGCTAGTGCCACCTACCCACAAATGAACAGGAGTGCTACACGGTACCCTCATGGGCACTGCCCAATGGGCCAGGGTCTCCCAGCAGAACAAAGGCTGAGCAGGTGCCCTTCTGCACTGGGGAAAGACTAGGAAGTCTCTGGGCCACACAGAACAGGGAGGGGACACTCCTAAGGGAAGACCTAGAGCTTCACCAGCTCCAGACGTCCCTTCTGGGGAGCTCACCATCCTCAGATGAGCCAATAACATCCTCATTCCCAACCACCCCACCCAGGCACAGAACTCAGATAAGGAAAAAAGGGCTGTGGGAGGGAGCAGGGCTGGGACACAAAGACAGGAGCCACTGCAGCCAACCAGGCAGCTAAGTGCTGAAACACTTCCTCTTCATCTCCCGACTTCCTCCCACTCTTAAGTGAACATTCCAACCCATCCCCACCGGAAATGACAGCCAGGAAGCTTAAGATACCTGCCAGCCCACAGATCCCTCCCAAGGCTCCCACAGCCCCTGCCTGCCCTGCCACACTACCACTAGAACTCACCCCACCATCTCCACAGAGCTCTGTTCCCCAGGAAGGGATACCACACAGATATGCCCATCAACGCTGCCCAGCTGTGCTCTGCTGCTCTCTAAAGGAAACACAAATTAAATGCCAACTGATCGTCTCCGCAGAGGAAGTATTAATTTAATGTGAACACTTAACCAGGGTAGCCGATTCCATTACAGGCGGGCGGCAAATGGCCTGTGCAGAGCAGCACGTGGGCTGCAGGCTGGTGATGTGGCTATCTGAGGAGCCACTAGACCAAGCACATGCCCCCCACACACACACACTCCCATGCACACCCACGCACTGCCACCCACACAGCAGCCTCAAGAGAAGCTCAACCAGGTTCTGAGACCAGAGAGCCTGCTCCTAGTCCTAGGAATTAGCTATGTCTCCATCCTGGGCCTCAGTCTCCCTATCTGTAACAGGATTTCTAAGAATCTGTCTAGACTGTGTGCCAACCCTGCTTAGAAGATATGATATCCCACATCGTGCTGGGTAATGCCAAGCCTCTGGTCCTCACCCCCAGAACAGACATGCCTGGGTCCCCTCTCCCTGGTCACAGAGACTAGGGGCAACATTTCACTAGCAGGTCCCCGTCTCAGGCCATTCAGGCTTTACAGAGCCTAAGATTCTAGGCGCCTCCTGTGTCTCAAGAAACATGGGAAGCTTGAGATGACCAGCCTCTAATTGACCACAATGGCTATACACGCTGTGTAAGGCAGCTGGCCACATGCAAAGTCTTACATCTAGCCTGCCCCTGCCTGCCCATGTGGCCTGGGGCAAGTCCCTTCCCTCCTCTCAAATCACTGTCCCTTTAGTGATATAATGAGGTCATGGATTTCTGAGGACCCACCTGACCAAGCTAGAAGCCAGCTTCTGTGGTCCCTGGGCAAACACCCACATGGACTGCCAAGCTGAGAAACCACAATGTCTCAAATCAAAAAGCCAATCATCCATCTATGAGGTCAAATTGGGATGTGTGATTGACAGAAAGGCAAGCGGCCCTGGAGCTGGAGAGTCCTATCATCAAATCCTAGCTATACCTACATCTTGCAGCTCTGTGACCTTGGGTTTATCACCCACCCTCACTGGGCCTCATACTACCATCCACCTTACAGAGATTTTCTTTTTTCCAGTCCTGGGCCTTGAACTCAGGCCTGAGTTCCTTGGACTTTCTCAAGGCTAGAGCTTTACCACTTGAGCCTCAGCACCACTTCTGACTTTTTTCTATGTATGTGGTATGGAGGAACCAAACCCCGGTCTTTGTGCATGCTAGGCAAACACTCTACCACTAGGCCAAACTCCCGGCCCTTTAGAGATTTTTGTTTATTTGTTTCATATTAGGACTTGAACTCAGGGCCTAGGTGCTGTCCCTGAGCTTTTTTCACTCAAGGCTAGTTCTCTATGTCCAACTTCTGCTCCTTACTTGGGAGATCTTCTTGCCCAGGCCAGCTTCGACCCATAATCCTGAATAGCTAGGATTTCAGGCACCCAGTCCTCACAGGGCTTGGCTTTCATGTCAAAACATGAGGAGTGTCCACTATGGCGTATGGTGTGCCCTGAGCATGCAATCAGGCTCCTTGTCACTTATCCTCAGGCCCATGGTGTCAGTCACACAGAGACTGGTGGAGTGCCCAGGACCATACTGGCAAGGTCATCTAACCTCAGGGCACCATGCCACAGGCGGCACAGATGATGGTGGAAGTGATGAGCCAGTGCCACCCCTGGCTAGGTGACCAGAAGGACATGAGGATGGGACAACAAAAGAAAAGAAGCCAGGTGCCACGGCCACCAGCAAACATCTATTGCCTCCCTCAACACCACCAGATGGATCCCAATAATTAATGGATGCTGTTCGGTGGCCTAATAAGGGCCACTGTGGCTAACTGTGGCAGGTGAGACTCATACCTGGCTGGCCCCATGGCACCATCCCACAGGCACAAGGTATTTCAGGGCATCCTTCTAGACCAGCCTCACTTTGTGGGCAAAGTGGGGACCACAGAAGTACAAATCACCTGTTCCAATGACAAGCTGAGGTTTCGGTTGTTTTATGAGCTACTGTCCCAATTACCCAGTGTCCCTGTCTGCCTGGGTTCCCAGGGTCAGGGAGGGCCAGTACCAGTGAGTGAAAACACCTTTGGAGAAATGGCAGCTCCAGGACGCTTGTTCATAAGCCCATAATCCAGAGTGGCACGCTGGGTAGCACCCTCTCTCTCAAGAGTCTCTGACCAAAAAAACCACATCCAAGCAGAGCCTGCCCTCACACCCCACGCCACTGTGAAAAAGAAAGGGAGTTAAGAGCATCCCATGGTATAAAAGGAATCTGTGTCCCAAATTGCAGGGTACAATTGCAGGGGCACCATTTCCAACTTCTGTCAGGGTTGAGGTCACATCTGTCACCTTCTCCAGGAAGACCTCCTGGGCTTCCCCTATGATAAGCTACTACATTCATTCTGGCATCTCCAGACGCATCCATAAGCACCATCAGTTTTTATTTTTCTGCCTTTCCCATCAGCCCCTGCTTACCCAGGAGAAGGGAAGGATGTGTACTGACTGTACAATGCCCACTAGGCATCATTAGACACTCACCACCCCGAGTCCTCACAACAGCTCCATGAGGCAGCATTTCATATCCTGTGAGAACATAGAAGCTCAGACAAAAACGCTCAAGGTCAAACCCAAGTCTGAAGCCTCTGGCCTCAGTGGTAAGATTGCACCTCTGCTCCATAAGACCCTCCCCCCAAGCCTTCTCCAGGGGCTCAGAAAATGCCAGATCACATGCCAGGGCTTGGTGCCCAGGTCTCTGCACACAAAGTCACTGTACTGACTTGGACAAGAGCCACACAGTGGGGATCATGGTTCACCCATGAACTTCACTTCTCCAGGCTGGTAAACCTGCGTGGACAAAGGCCTACATCCACTGCCATCCCACAGACACCGGCTGGAAGCAGCACAAGGGGAAGCCAAACCTACTAGTGTTGGGGTTGGACAAAACCAAGTTCAAATCCCTGTACTCCAGAGTATGTGCTTCTGGGCAGAACACTTCCAGCCTATCTCCTAGCCTCTCCTGTGACCATCAGGAAGTGGGGATCACCGGGGGCCCCCAAACAAATGAAAGTTTTCAGCCCTTCCCAGCTCGCCCTGCTGCGGACCAGTTCCCGTCCTTTGGGTCTCCATCTATTCATCGGGAACCACTCTTGGGCTCCTTTCCAGTTCAGCAGGACTGGAAATTGTGGGTGGATGGGGAAAGACTGCAGTTTCTCCTGCAGGCCCCTGTCACTGCGGGAGGGTGGAAGAGGCAAAAGGCCTCTGGGTGCCATCGATCCCCACCTTGAAGTATGCACTAATGGAAGTACCCACCCTGTGGACAGCTGGGGCCATGGGCAGCTAGACAAAGCACTTGGGACAGGGCTCAGCTCCTAGTAGATGCTCGATGATTCATCACAGAATGTGCATTGTGAGAACCAGCCATACAGTTGGGTAACATCTCCACTGGGCAGACTGGCCAGGGCAGTGGGCACCAGACAGCACTTAGGTGCCAAACACACTCTGCCATCACTGCTAAGCACTACATCCAGGGACAAAGGAAAAGAGTCTCCAAGAGGGGGTCTGGAGCCTGGGGTGCAGCAACGCAGAGCACCTGCCCCAGCAGCTCAGCCAGCTCCTACTCACACTATACCTTCCATGCCCAGAGGAGAGCAGGGACTCACTTCCCATATGCCCATGGGAGCCAAGTGCCGGCCTCAAGAGTGCTCTAAGATCTTCTCCTGCCACCAAGATAAGAGGCGAGTTTCAGGGCTCTTTCCAGATTGAGGTGTCTGGCTTCTCCGGTGCATTGGGGAACCCTGGCTCCTGAGCACCCGTCCAGGATCCTTGGGGGTCTAGAGGTCACAAGGCCTCTGGGCTGTGTCCAGGGGTGAAGGGCCACACATGAGTCACCCTTCCTCATGGGCACCTGGGGACTGGAGAGAGAAAAACACCAAGCCCCTCATTGGGTGGCAACTTGTCACTCTTGTCTCCTCTGTGTCTTCTTGACTGTGGTAAGGTATATATCATGTGAAATTTACCAGTTCAAGTATACAATTTGACAGCTTTTAATATATTCATTGCTACACAACTATCACCACCATCCATCTTGGGTGAAAAAGAATTTACTTTCCCAAACTATAATAAACATAAACTGCCTATCCCCCACCCCAGCTCCTGGCAGCCACCTTTCCACTGTGTCTCCTGTGAACCTGCCTACTCGACGTATCTTGTGAAAGTGGAATCACAATATTAGTCCTTCTGTGACCATGGTTTTTGTTATTGTTCACACAGCATCATGTCTTTAAGGTTCAGCCAGGTGTGTCATGTATCCTTTTTCCTGTGATTTGGGATGTGTGCCCCCAAAACAAGCTGAAGGGTCTTCGCCAGGACCAGCACCCTGCTATTTGGACTTTCAGTCTCCTAAACCATGAGCTAAGCAAACTTTTTTTTTCTAAGTAAATTTTCAGACTGGAGAACTTTGTTTTAGGAACCAAAAACAAACCGATACACTTACCCTGGGTATCTTTTTAATTTTAAATGATGTCATGTATACTTTAGACCAAAAGTCAAAAACATTTTAATTTTAAGAAGACAAAAATACCTGCTCGTTTCCCTGTAGTTTTAAATTGCAGGAAAGTTTTAACAATAATTAACCCTCACTTCCCCCCCCCCCAAAAAAAAATGCAAAACCTGCAGAACTCTCCTCTGACACTGACAAAGGCTGGAAAGGCTCCCAACTTTACCTTAGGGATACGTTTTGCTTGTGAGACTTTGGGAAAATGGAAATGGATCCAACCATATGGTTTCCAAGAGTGTTTTTTTTCCACTTAACAACACAAGGCTGCAACCTCCTTAGCAGCCGAGATGCAGGTTTTATGACATCATGGATGACGTGGTTGGTGTGTTATCACTTATGTGGCATCATGGGTGTGATAGCCCCTGCTGCCGAAACAACACCAGAAGAGACATTGTGGTGCATCCTGGTTGACACATTTGGCCAGAAACCCCCAAGTACACTCCTGTATCAAAGGGGGCTAATTTAGCTGGGAGAGGTGGCTACACCTGTAACCCTATCTACTTAGGAGGCTGAGATCTGAGGATTGTGGCTCAAAGCCAGCCTGGGCACTAAAAAGTCCTTGAGACTCTTGTCTCCAATTAATCACCAGAAAACCACAAGTGGCACTGTGGCTCAAGGGTAGGATGGTAGCCTTGAGCTGAAGAACTCAGGGACAGTGCCCAGGCCCAGAGTTCAAGCTCCACAACAACAAGGCTGACTTGAAGGACTTTATTTTTGAAGCTAAAGTGCTAGTGGTTCACACCTGTGATCCTAGCTACTCAGAAAGCTAAAAATCTAAGGACTGAAGTTTGAAGCCAATGCCAGTAGACATATCTTTGATGCAAGATCCCTAGTTCTAAGTAACCAGCAAAAAGCCAGAAGTGAGGCATGGTCCAGGTGATACAGCACCAGCTGTGAGCAAAAAAGCCAAGCAAGAGCATGAGGACCTGACTTCAATCCCCAGCAGCCAAGCAAAATAAAAGGCTTCTATGCCCTTCCGAAGTGCAGTGTGTGACAGCAGCTGCTGGCATCTGCCATAGTCCTCTTCTGCACCCCACCCCAGGTGCATGTGCTCGCTCTCTCCCTCTCTCTCTCTCTCTCTCTCTCTCTCTCTCTCTCTCTCTCTCTCTCTCTCTCTCTCTCTCTCTCTCTCTCACACACACACACACACACACACACACACACACACACACACACACAGAGCTGAAGAAAAGCAGGGGTCTCTCCCCCTCCCCGAGGGGGGGCGGCCCTTGGGTGGCTCTCAGGCCTTCCCTATGGGCCAGGGTGAGAGTAAGATCAGGCTAATCCAGCCAAGGGCCCAACAACTTTTCTCTGAAAGGTCAGTGGTCTAGCCTATCCCGGAACAAAGAGCCACAGGCAGGGAGCAACAAAGTAGAACTCTCCCTCCCTCAGGGAACCAAAGCTCCACTTGACACTTCCAAGCTGTAACAGGCCCAAGGCCTTTCTCAGGGTTTTCGGCCCTGAAAGGTCTCCACCACCTCACATTTCCCCCACTGACTTATCTAGTATCTACCTCAGAAGCCAGCTTACACACTAGCTTCCTCCAGCCACCTGGAGCCAGGGAAGTGTCCATCCAGAGCTCCAGGCAATAAAGGACCAGGCTCCTACTTAGTCCTTACAAGATGCGGCCCATCTCTGCCTCACAGCTATGACTCCAGAGCTTAGTCCAGAGCCTGGTATACAGCAGGCAGCATAAATGTCCCTGAATAGTCCTAGCAAATGTCATTTTCAAGGACTTCCCTGAGAGATACAATCTAGGGCCAGGACATCCCTAAGGATCCACTAGCCTTGGACATAGCTTCTCTGACGACTCCTGCAAGCCTCAATGTCCCCAGACAACCTTCATAGTCCAAGCTAACTCTGCTACTCTCCTCACTCCATTTGGAAGCCTGCACAGACGGTTGGAAGATTGGGGCCTCTGGTCTCTATCCCCAGGTCTCACTTTCTACTCAGGCTTAGCCTGGCTCCAGAGACCCTCTGCCTCGCCCCTTCCCCAGTGGTCATGCAGCTCTCAGCCTACAGGACTTATTAGCTCTTGCCTATGGAGTCTCTAGAGACCGAGGCAGAATAACAGGAGGCTGCAGGTCAGTGTTCAGCTGGGTGTGGAACCTCACCCAGGGATGTGTTTATAGCCTTGAGGGAAAACAGCAACTCCAGGCTATTTTGGAAACCTAATGTGCACCTTGGGTCTCTCTACTGTTTATTCCAAGAGACTGAGAGGAGTGAGCACCAGGCAGGATAGCCAGTAAACCCCATCAGACCCACGTAACTCACTCCAGGAGCCCCGGGAGAAGGTAGCCTTGAGATACCAGTTCCCCATCTCTGCACCCTGACATATGAGGGCATAGCAGCCATGCAGATAGGCCAGCCCAGAGTGGGAGTCCCCCATCCTGAGTTTAGAGCAAGGCTTTTCAGCCTTGAGCAAGGCCTGGGATATGGAGGTGGAGAGGACAATGGACCCACCTGAACTAACAGAAAGAGGAAGGCACCAACTGATTTTATGTGGGTGAAAGGGAAAAAAATAGCACAAAACACAGGGCCCCAGGATGTCAGAAGGCTACTTACACCCCCAAACCATCCACTAATGAGAAGCCTGAAGCTGAGAGAGGTGACGGAAGAGCACAAGGTCACCCAGCAAGCTGGAATCCTTTGTGCTTTGAGCAAGACATTCCTGAGTAACTCAGGGAGGACCCCAGGACCTGCCATTATATGTGGGGTTTGTGCAACCAGGGGTGGGGTGTGGGGGGAAGGCCTGTATGTACTCTCCGGTAATTGTCCTAACCAGCAAGGAAGAGGCAGGCTCGAGGCGCAGCCGGACAGGTAATTAGACTGCAATGGCCCACGCCAAGAGAGGGATTAGTGGCTAAATAAGCTCAAGGGATGATTGCTTTCTCTTTTCTTTCTTTTTTGGTTTGTTTGTATAAGTGATACTTGGAGTTTGAACTAAGGGCCTCTCACTTACTTGCTAGGAAGCCTCTATGCTCTAAGCCACACCTCCAGCCCCTTTTGCTTTGGTTATTTTTTAAGTAGGGTCTCACATGTTTGTACAGGCTGGCCTGTCTGATGTCAGACAAACCCGGGACGGCTGTCCTACCCAGCTGGTCTTCAAGTGGTGCTTTGCCTCTCTGAGCCTCAATTTCCTGATCTGTAAAATGGGGTCACAGCAGCACCTACCTCATGATACAGTGAAGAGGTGACAAAATGGCACACACCAAGCAGCTCACCGTTTGTACCTCATGGTGAACAGACCCCACTTGTGGCTATTGAGATGGCTGACAGAGTATCCAGGCCCTGGGCTTGGCTTGGATATGCCCCTCCTCCCTGGGGCTTGGTCCTCTGACTTCCTTCTCCCCCATACAGGAACCAGGCTACTGTCTAGTACCTAGAGTACCCAAGGGCCCAGCACATAGTCCGTCTTCACCTAGTATTTACCAGGCAGATAAACTTGGGATCCATGGTGTGAGTCCTCGTGCACTTGCACTGAGTGTGGCCCCACACTGGGCCCCTTGCACTAGTGTGACCCAGGGCCTGCCCCTGCACCATCTGGGCCCAGCTGCTCAAGGAAGGTCAGCCTCCACCTCAGGGTCAGCCATGCCAGGGCAGGGGGAAGTAGCCGAAAGGCAGTGGGCCCTCTCCCAAGTGGCCCAGACTCACAGGGGCAGAGGATCACAACGGCAGCAGGCAGGTCTCCTCCTGGTGACTTTGCCTTGGGACAGATGGGACACAGATGGTTTGGCTGGCCGGCAGAGGGGCCAAGACACCAGCTGGGAGGCCAGCCACAGCAGGCAGAACCACTTAACCCTTTCCTGTCCCAGCCCCAGGAGTGGTCCTCCTGGCAGCTTCCTCCCCAATGTATACTCAGCCTTCTGTCCTCCCCCTGCAGAGGTGATGGCTGAAGGGAACCTCAGGATAGCTGATCTCAGCAGGTGTGCCACAGCATGGCTCCAAGAGTAGCTCTGGAGTACCAGGGACCAGCCAGGCCTGGGGGCCAGCCAGCAAGGGCACTCCCACCCAGAGGGACAGTTGTCAGGCTAGGGCCCACCGACCACTGTTACAGAGCTGCTTTCCAAGTAAGGGACCTCCACTCTGCCATGCCGGCTACAGAGCAGTAGTCATGTAGCTCAGGTTTCCTCATAAGGAAGGGTAGGCCTGGGCTCCAGTGCCCGCCTCATTCAGAGGGTTCCACAGGGAAGGGCTGGGCCTCCCTCCCAGGATCCTGCAGGACCCAGGGAGCCAGCCAGTTCCTGCCTATGGAGCATGTCCCAGCTCGAATCTGACGCCCCCTCAGGAGAGCAACAAAGGTGTTTCAGGAAGGAGGAGGGTCTGCTGCTGAGCCTGTGGGGGGCAGAGGGTGCAGCCTGCAGTACTACTTACCAGGAAGTTCATGCTCCCTCCACTCACCTCCCTGCTCTGAGGAAAACCAAGCAAGGGGGAATGCAGCAATCAGGGCTATGGCTAGAGAAAAGGTAGCACTTCTCAATGGGACTGGCTGGGCACAAGGATCTTTAAAGGAGTTGCAGTGGTCCCAATCTGGAGGTGTAAGGGGATCAGATGATCTCTAAAGACCCACTAAGGACAGCAGGCCAGTGCCCAGCAAGGAAAAAGCCAGCCTGACTGTCCCGACATTTCGAAGCAGAGTAAATCCACACTCGGCTCCAGCCAGAGCTGCGTGCACCTGGGTGTATCTCCGAGGAGAGGCTGTGGGGGAACTGAGAACATGAAACTGGCTGTGGACGGAAAGGCTGGATGATGGGAGCTGACCAGGAACAGGAGGTCTCAGAACCGGGGATGCTGACTGGAGTCTCAGCTCTGCCACCAGCGTGCTGGTAACCTGGGGCAAGTCACTGCCCCTCTTCTAAAAAGAGAAACAAAACAATCTCTGAGGACTCTTCTAAGCTTTGAACTGACAGTCCTTTGTTTAGAAAGCTTCTTAGGCAGCACTGCACTCCTGCCCCATGTAGCAGCATCACCAGAAGTCCCACCATACAGTCTGAGCACAAGGGCCCAGGAAATGATGAGAGAATAAATGAATGGATGGTTGATGAATGATCATGTAGTATAATCTTTATTAAAAAAAAAAAAGGCAGAAGATCTTAAGAGTCTCCTGGGGTAAGGCCTTACACCTGCCCATAAGGACTTCCTGCAATCACTTGCCAGTAACAACCCTCTAGAGCTGCTTTAATGTGTGCATGCCTGTACACACACACACACACACGCATATACTCCCAGTACATGCTCCAGGCACTGTGACTCAACTCTGAATCCTGAAAAGAGAAATTAAATCATACCTCCCCCCAAAGCCACAGGGCCCACCTGCTCCAGCCTTACCCTCAGGGGATCTCGACTTCTCAAACCTGAGTGTGAGATGTGGCTTCTGGATGCAGATGCTGGAAGCCAAAGAGACCTGAATGTGCAATGCCAGCCCTGCACTCTCTGCCTATGCCTAATGCCGGAGGGTGTCACCTTCTAAGGCTCAGTCTTCTCATCTGGACAGTGGGTGAAACCACAGCCATCAAGCCTCAGTGTGGTGAGGCTTGAGAGAAATGTGTCCACACGGCTCTGAGCACCAGAAGGGTGCAAGGGCTGCTCTTGGCTCAAGAGGCTTAGGGCCCTGCTGTCCTATCTACCTGGTTTCCAACCAGGATTTCATCACCAGGGGTGATGGGCCTAAACACGGACCTGCAGGAGGCACAAAGCAGCCTTTGTCTAACCTAGGAAACCCTAAACCACTGACATCAGCCCTGGAAAACACTGCCAAGTCTGCCCTCAGTATCACCTCTGCCAATGTCTGGGAGGAGGGTATCACCCACAAGACCTAAAAGAGCCCTTATGTCCATGAGCTCTGTCACCTAGGAGCCCTGAGGACAAACCGCTACCTGGAAGCCTTGAAAACCTGCCTTCCAACTCCCGCTTGAGCCCCAGGGCAAAGGCAAAGTGCCCAAGCCCATTTCTCAGCCTGGCAGAATGAGCCCAAAGGTGAACTGGCAGGTGTGTTCAAATCCTAGCCTGCCTCCGTAACACCGTGGCCCGACCACTTGAAGCCACTTCCACAGCCACCCAGAGAGGAGGCCGGAACACCCCATGACTGCTAGGAGAAATAGGATGGAGAAGACACACACATCCCCTACTTCTACCTACCTGGAAACCACAGGCTCTATGGGACACTGCACCTTTCCCACCCTATACTGACAACCAAGAGTTTGCCCTGCTGGGGAGAGGAAGTGCCATAACACGAAAGGCCAGCCTGCCCCTGGGGAAGGGAAGGAAGTTGGCAGTCTTTATAGTATGGGAGACTGAGCAGAGTCAAGCTGGGCAGGAAGGGCAGAGTGGGGAAATGGAGAGACCAGCATCACACTTGGCACTCAGCCCAGGCCATCTCATTGTATCCTTGTGACAACTTACCAGCTAAGGTTATCAAACCCATTTACAGATGAGAGCACTGAGGGTAAGATAATGACTCCGCTCCCACCTAGGTAAGAGGTCAGCCCCAGACCAGCTGTGGATGCCTGTGAGGAGTAGGCACAGCTGGTGCTTTTACTATGATGATTGATTGATTGATTATTACTACTACTACTGTACTAGCATAGATTAGTTTGCATAAGGCTGGGTTTCACTGTAAGAGTTCCACACAAGTATACAATTTATCCTGATCAAACCCACCCCCATCTATCACTCCCAGCTTCTTAAAACAATTTCAACAGGTTTCATTGTAGCTATTGTTTTTAAAGCTTTAATTGTGCCTCAAGGCTCAGGAAGGAACAGCCTGCAAGTTGGAGGGCCCCTGACCTTGGAGCATCAGGTTGATGCCAGCTCTGCAGATAGCAGCCAGTCCTGCTTGGCCTTCAGCAGCCCCAGGTCAGATAAATCCTAACATTTTCAGTATTCATGTTTGCTTTAAAGTCAGGTCTAAAACTGACTGCTAAATTACTAGCATGTAAAGACACATGTTAGTACCAGTGGCTCATGCCTATAATCCTAAGTACTCTTAGAAGATGAAGATCTAAGGATTGAGGTTCGAAGCCAGCTCTGGGCAAAAAAAGTCTATGAGACTCTTACTGTCAATTAACCTGCAAAAAAGCAGAAAGTGGAGCCGCAACTCAAGTGGTAGAGCATCAGCCTTGAGCAAAAATGCCAAAGACGAGCACAAGGACCTAAGTTCCAATATTGGAATCAAAAATAAGAATTTAAAAAGACATGCAAATAGCACAAGTGTTAGCTGTCAGGCCATATCTTCTGCCCATCAAAGACTAGGGAAATGGCTTTGCCTGGAAGCAAGGAACTACATGAATGACGTAGGAAATTCCCTGAGCATCCTAGTCTTTGGGAATAAAAAGAGGTCTCAGGGATGAGGAAATAGACACAAAAGAGAAGTAAGGCAGGAGAGGTAAGGTAAGCAGCCCCAGACCCCTCTGCCACCTGCATCCGCTCCCCTAAGACCTGCCAAGCAGGTCAGGTCAGACCTCTGGCCCTGTCATGAGAGAAGACCCCCCAGTCCATACCATAGCAAAAGGGACTGGGAAGCTAGTATCCTGGCTTTGAGGGTTCCCAGTTCTCAGTATACACAGACACACATGCACACACTAGTTCACCAAGCCCCAGCAGCAATGACCAACCACCTGGCATCTCAGCCTGGCATCTGGCTAAAACAAAGACAAGGGAGAGAGGGAGCCAGCTATAAAGAGGACAGGGCCAGAACCAGGCACAATGTTATCTGCCTGTAGCCTCACCACCACCACCACCCCCAGCCCCAACCGAGAAAACTGAGGCAGGAGGATCTAAAAACCAGTGATTGTGGATCTAGCTTAGTGGTAGAGTGTTTGCCTAGCATACTCAAGGCCTGAGTTCTATCTCCAGCACTAAAGGAAAACAAAAGAAAACAAAAAAAGCAGTAAAAAATGGAGCGATTAGATTAGAACAAAATAAGAAAAGAGGGATTAGAGAAAGAATGAGGGGCAGCAACACAGAACTTGAGGGTCCACTAGGAGGGAGAGAGGACAGGAGAGGAATCAAAGAGAGCAGGACAAGTGCTGGCAGGATCCACACCTCAGCAGGAGCAGCCCCAGCCTGTGTCCCCTGCCCTGCCTCTTCCACGGCTACTCTGCCCGGATCTTTGAAATGCAACCCAGTGGTACCCCTTCTGGAAAGCCTTCCTTAACTAGTCACATATTGCTTCAGGTGTTTTCTGGAATCCTGGGGTGTGGGACACCTCAAAGTCTCACCAGGATCCCACCCTGAGATCCAGGACTATCTGGTCCTGACTTTGCAACAAGCCACTCCTCCCCCATCCCTCATCACTGCCTTCTGCCCACGCCTACAGTGGGGCCAGAACAGACAAGGGGTTCCCAACAGGCCCTGGGAAGAGGCACTGACCCTGCCCAGAGAGAATCCTGTCTGCCAGGGAATTTCACAAAGTCCACTTAGACCGGCAATGCTTCCCTTCCCCCAAGAAGGCCGACTGGCGGCCGCAAGCCAAGAACTGCCTTAAATAACCCGAGTAATAAAAAAATGGCCAATTAAGAGAGCAGAAGGCAACATCTCCAGTGAAGGGGGCCTCTCCCCATCCAGCAGCAGATGGGCAGGGGCTTAGAAACCTGTGCAGCCCAGAGTCACAAACAGACACACAGAGAGAAAGCTGAGTTGGCACCTGCCCCTCCCCCTCCTGCTCAGAGACAGCCTTGCCCAGCACAGCCACATGGAAGATTTCTTCATGGGGCCAAGCCCCCCAGTACAATTCCACCCTCACTCTTTCTCTCCAGAAGCCCCAGCCCTCTCCAGAGCATCTGCCAGGACCCAGACACCACAGTCTCACTGCTCCTCCTGCCATTTAATATGATGCACCTCTCACTATTCAGACTCACCACACAGAGGTTCAGGTCTCAGCCACAAGCAGTGGAAACTGCCTGCAGCTGCCCCCAGCATCTGAAGTCTGCATAAATGCTTTGCTCCACTTAGAAGCTTTCTGTGCAACAGCCCATGCCAGCTGCCCTCAGGGTCCAGGGGGAGAAACAGCTTCTCCCTTATGAACAAAGCATTTTGTAGAGCTTGGAGCACTTGCATAAAACATTGGGAGAGGAAACAGCCAGGCAATTGAGGTTCCAGACTTCCAATGACCCCCATGCTCACCAGTTTACGAAGCGCCTTCCCAGATATCTCTAAGGTGGTCTTCAAAGAGCCACAGGAGTCCAGGTGACTCACACGGAACTCCAGGCATGGAATCTGCTTGCCCCCAGGACACAGCTCTCTGCACCGAGGAGCATAAAGTTGCAAATCTCGACCTGCCATTTGCAAGTTGCATTTCCAGCCCATTTTCCACAGTGTGTGCCTGGCTTAATTTTAGCATCTCTAAAATGGACTGAGGAGCCAGGCAGTGGTGGTTTACACCTGTAATCCTAGCTATTCAGGAGGCTGAGATCTAAAGATCATAGTTTGAAGCAAGCCTGGGCAGACAAATGTGAGCAATTCCTATCTTAAATCAATCAGCAAAAAGGAGAAAGTGGAGATGTGGCTTAAATAGTAGAGCATCAGACTGGAATGAGAAAGTCAAGCCAGAGCACAAGGCCCTGAGTTCAAACTATAGTACCAGCACAAAATAAAATAATAAAACAAATGAACTGTTTATCAAAATGAATACCAAGAAGTAGAAACATGAATTGGGAGGGAGGACAAGAGAAGGAACACATAAATGGAGGAAGGAAAGGTGAGGAAATGTATATATTGTATACAATATGTTAAAATCAAACCTGAGCTAGAGATAGGAAGGGGAGAATAATGGAAAGTGGCATGTACTCATCACCTGATTTCTAGACTTGTAATATCTTTGTATAACTGATCATAAAAATTTTAATGCAATAAAGCAGGGCACCAGTGGCTCGCTCATGCCTGTAATCCTACTTCCTCAGGAGGCTAAGATCTAAGAATGTGAGTTTGAAGCCAGCCTGGCCAGCAAAGTCCCTAAGACTCTTATCTCCAACTAACCACCAAAAAAGCCAGAAGTGGAGCTATGGCCAAGTGGTAAGGTGCTAGCCTTGAGCAAAAAAGCTCCAGGACAGTGCTCAGGTCCTGAGTTGAAGCCCCAGGACACACACACACACACACACACACACACACACACACACACACACTCTCACACACTCTCACACACGAAGTACAATAAAATAAAATAGTGATAGTACCCAATCACAGGGCGGTTCCATGAAGTAAGTCTTTGTAAACTGCTTTATAAACTGATTTGAATGAACTTGGCAAGGGATAAATGCTATGTAAATGTTTGAGAAATTAACTAATAAAGGTTTATTGAGCTCTTGCTATGCACAGGCATGTCTGAGCAGGCACTTGTCATATGGCATTGTCACATGTTACTGCCACATGGCAAAACCCACTTCCCTGTGTCTGAGACTCCTAGGGCATGGCTGTGTCTGCTTCCCCTGACAGCCTGCATGGAGCCTGGGACGTGGTAGGTGCTCAATTATGAGCTCAGAACTCACTGTCAGAGCTCACACCCAATAGGCTCAACTTCCCCAGCAAGAAGTACAAAATGATTGTGACAAGTTCCCTGTGTCCTGGCAAAGGTCGTAACATTGATTGAAAGCAAAAGTCAGGTAGTCCTCAGACCCAGCGTGGACCAGTGGATGAGTGCCTCTTACTCCTCCCCTGGGGAAATCTGGGCTGGGAGGGATAAAAGGGACATTCATGGGCTGGGAGTTTGGCCTAGTTGCAGAGTGCTTGCCTAGCAGGCACAAAGACCCAGGTTCAATTCCTCGGTACCACATATGTAGAAAAAAGCTGAAAGTGGTGCTGAGGCTCAAGTGCTCTAGACTTGAGAAAGGCCAAGGACAGTGCTCAGACCCTGACTGAGTTCAAGCCCAGCACTGGCAAAAAAAAAAAGGGGGTGGAGGATTCATTTAAAGTCTGGAACTTACAGCCAGCCTAGCTTTGTGGCACACCTGGGGCCAAGTTTCTTCTCTGAGCATGGTTCCCAGTCTGCATTGCTGCAAAGCTGGCATGAGAACACACAGAACACCCCATGTATTCCCCACCCCACATAGGGGTGCCACCCTCATCTGGAGCTCCTCACCACCCAAGGTCCCCCATTAATTAAGATCCTCTCTAAAAGTGGGGGTTTGCACAGGCCTCATCTGCCTGCTATTGCCCGTGACAGATTTGCTTGTCAAGAAATAATTATTATAAAGTGACAGCAGGAAATCTGACGCAGCCACCACCTCCTGTTCTGCCACCCACCATGGCAACATTGTGACAGGTGCTAGGGAGACCCCATTCCTGGGCCTCCTCTCACCTGAGGAGAGTGACAAGCTGAGGTGTGTGAGAGATAAGTGGTACACAATCTAGACCACTCCCGTCCCACTCACAAAGATCACGAACATCTTTGCAAGCACTGGGCAAGGCCATCTTCCCATGGTGCCCACTCCCAGGTGAGCAAAACAAAGGTTCAGCCACGCACAGTCATGTTAAGGATGGAATTCCACAGGGCTTCGGTGGGCCCTGTGGCCAGGCTTACTACTAGATGACTGATAGCTCCCCTCTCGTGTAC
This sequence comes from Megascapheus bottae, assembly GCF_031878675.1. Lineage (NCBI taxonomy): Eukaryota > Metazoa > Chordata > Mammalia > Rodentia > Geomyidae > Megascapheus > Megascapheus bottae. Next base: position 73,762,126 of record NC_143514.1, on the reverse strand, counting down.
CAGTGACAGGAGGAGAAGCCCCATCCTGCCCGGGAAGTAGGTTGCCAGTGCATGGAATAGATAGAACCCACATAGAAACACAGAACCACTCTCCACTCTGGCTTTGAACTTCCCAGACCATGACAAAAGAGGTGGACCTCCAGCTCCAGACCCATCCAGTGCCCAGCCTCCACCCCTCACAGAGGTGGCATGGCATAGCGCAAACACCCCCCCACACACACACACAACCCTACAAAGTCTTTCCCATGATCCTCACCTACATGAGCCCAATGACTGACTCCTCCCCCATGCTCAGTATTCCCGTTTTACTGATGAGGAAATTGAGACTAGGAGAGGCAGAGCCCAGCCCAAGCTCTCTCAGCTTTCACTCCTGAGCTGGACCTGCACATCCTACACCAGGCATTGAGGTGTTTATTCATATTTCACCCAACTAATGTGTGTAACAGATGTCTGAGTCTTCTGACTCCAAGTGCAGACCCCTCCCTCTGGGCAAGGTCAGACCCCTCGATGCTGAGTCTGCATCATTTGACCCGTTTGCCTCTGGGTATCCATAGCATGCAGTAGCCCAACCTGTAGCCCTCCCTCACTGCATAAATATTTACTCAGCAATGTGGACTGAGGACAGTTGGGCTGGACTCCTGGAGCACCCAAAGGAAGAAGGGGGATGCTCCCACAGAGCTGACAGTGGAGGAGAGCAGACGTACCCCAGGCAATTCTGACTCAATGAGCCGAGGAGGGTTTTTTTGGGGGGCTGGGGGGGCTGATGTGGAAGCAAGTGGATGCTCAAGACACTTATGAAGGAAAGTCAAGAAAGAGATCCACATTCAAAATCCTGGGCACAGGGAGACAGTGGGACTGCACCCTTCCCCATCCCAGGTCTCAGCCCTCCATGCCACAGAACACCATGGATGCCAGCCCAGGCTCACCTCCCCAGTACAATCAAAATCAAGAAGGCAAATGCAAAGTGCAAGCCTCCAGGATCCACAGATCTACAGCAGGGCTAAAATCAATTCTTGGGGAAGGCAGTGTATCCCACAGCAGCAGAGATCTACCCTTCTGTGTCCTTCAAATAGTGACATGATAGGTATGCAAGGGTTGGAGCCATGCAGCTGCAGGGAGAGCCTGGGCATGTATGTGTCCGTGTGTATAAGTGTGTGTGCATGCACAACTGCATGTGCTGGGAGGGCTGTGCATCTGGTGGGCCACAGAAAAAGCCTCGCCTCACATTCCTCTAGGAAGGAATCTTCCATGTCAGCTGTCTCCCTCCTTCCTTTGCTTTTCTAGGACTTCACTCCTGACCTTCCCCCTCCCCCCCACACACCCCAGCTCCTAGCTTGAGGCTCTGAGTATCCTCCCTAAATTTGTGCCCAGCTATGAAACTCAGTAACATAGTCCTCCAGTGAACCAAGGACCTGGATAGTGGGGGCTGGTAGAGGTTAGGACAATGGGCTGGGAGAAGGCAAGATTTCCGGAGGCACAAATCACTGCTGGAGTGGACCAAAACCCTTCTGAGACACAAGACAAAGAGGCAGCCCTGCCTCCCTCTGCCCCAGCACCATCTCTGGCGCCTTCCCTGGAACTGAGAGCCGTGATGTGTCCTGAAATGGATTTGTCGGGCAGCCAGGGCTATGCCCGGAAATCTTCGTAAATTAAGAGAACAGATTTGTGGAGTGAAGAGGGGTGGATATCTGGGGAGCCTACCAAACTAGGGGGACCTTAACACAGGGGCTATTTATTCCTTTTCAGCTACTGGGGAGTCACATCCATACCCTTCCTTCTGCATACAAGAGGAAATGGTGGCTCAGGCTGCTCAGAGAAGTTAAGCAACTTGCCCACAGTCACACAGAAAGCAGCAGGGCCAGGATTCAAACCCTTTCCACCACCCCCCTCCACAAGCTGCCTCAGAATAAAAATAAATAAATAAAATAAAACCTCTTATCTGTAAGAGCTTTGGGGAGAACAAAGGTGTTAGTGGAAGTCACAAAGACAGAAAAGCCCTTTGACAGCTTTCTGGGGCAGTCTTTAGGCTGTGGGGCATTCAAGGCCCAGCGCCCACCTGCTTGAGGGCCTCCTGGGGCTCCAGCTGACCCACCCACCACCCCGTTTTGGACACCTACATTCTAGCTGTCAGCCCAGCCCTTTCCGGCTCATGGTCAGAAACAGCTGTGACCAAACTCCCTACAACACAGAAAGGGACTTTTAAAGTACATATCCTGAAAACAGAGGCACACCAAGGAGGAAGGACTTCAGTCCCCAGTGGATGCAGATGCTGTGGGCATCATGTGGGGTGATGAGGAGAGCTCTGAAAGGCAGGTAAAGGTCTACCAGTGTGCCGGGTGCATCAGTCTGCTCTGATTGCCCATCTTTCTCATGAAAACACACAGCTGAGCCAGAGATTTCTTTTTAAGTCCCTTTTCTTTTAACAGCAGAACGCTGTTTTCAAAGTGAATCTTTCTCAGACCATGACTGGGAAGTCAGACAGAAATGCAAACTCCAGGTATTCATCTTCCCATGGTCCCTAGAATTGTCCCACGGCATCCTGCTTATGGGTTCGAGGGCTCTGAAAGACCCACTTGAAAACTACTAGGCCAAATGATCCTACAAGTGTTCTAGCCTCCCAAAGGACCCTGGCAGCACCCTGAGCAACAAGGACAGCCCAGTCTGGGAGCACACACCCCCTGCCTGTCACAGGGGGAAAAAAAGCCAGTCAACTTCAAATCACACTGGACCTGGAAACAAAGCAGGTCATAGGGACACTACACTGCGACAACCATTTCTTGACAAACTCAAAGTTGTCCTGCTTCCTTGGCCAGCCAATGAAGACAGAAGAAATCAGCAAAACGTCGTGGCCTGGGGCTGGGCTAAGCAGCAGCCCTGCCCATGTCCAGAGCCTGGACCCATCACACAAGGCAGAGGTAAGAGAAAGACAAGATGCCCAGAACAGGGGAGGAACACTGTATCTATCAGTTGTGAGTCACAGACCTGATCCACAGAGCAAGCTAAAGGGATCACCCAAAGGACTCCCCTCGATGTTAAAGGTGGAGGCCCAGAGGCCCAGAGAGGGAAGCAATTAGCTGGAGGTCACACAGAGCTCGATTTAGAATTCAGGTTCTCTGGATGGCAACTCAGAGAACTTTCCACCTATTTCTAGAGGCTAACTTCAGCAGTGATTTCCCAGGGAAAAACCCCTAGCTTGTAAACGCAGATGGAATATTTAGGTGGCAATGGGTGGTGCTGAAGCAAAGTGTTTGTTTTGGTTTCCAGATCAACGCTTAACAACCTTATCCTCGCTATAGTTTCAGTGACCACATTTCCCACGTGATAAAGAGCTGGTTGGGCCAAGAAGGAAACCAAAGAACAGTGAGCAGGGGCCAGAATACCAGATCAAGAGCTCTACTTAGGACTGGTGTTTGCAAAGCATAGGTCATAGACTGCTGATGGATGGCAAATTAGATGATGTGAAGTAGTACATGGTGACCTCTAAGTTCTCAGTCTAGTGGTTATATAGGTGAGTGGATAAACCAAGTATAATCCATCCATCCAGTAGAATATTATTCAGCAATGAAAAGGAACATCCCATACATAGAGTCACATAGATGAGCCTCCAACATTATCCAATCCAGACACAAAAGACCACACATTGGGTGGTTCCATTTATATGCAACATCCAGAAAAGGCAAATCAATAGGCAGATAGAACAGATCACCAGTCACTTGGGTTGAGGCCAGAGCAAAGCTGGAGCTAGAACCAGGACTTCATATATGCTAGGCAAGTGCTCTGCCACTGAGGTACATCCCCAGCCCAAACTCAGGCTTATATGTATGTCTATAACCACAGCCTGGCTATATTAGGCTTCTCTAGTTCACTGCACTTTTCTGAGCTTATTTACTTCTACAATTATTTCTCACTGAATTTCAAGTCTGGGAAGACTACTAGCACTCATGTAGCCCAGGGATTTTTTTTTTTAAGTTGACTATATGTCTACCTTCCTCTTACAGAAAATTCTTATGAGAAACCCCTATATGCCAACCATTAAAAACAAAATGTTATATGCATGAATTCATATTGCAGGTTCAAATACTTAACAGTTAGCTATCCTAACTCTGATCAACGCAATTGTTGACACTATTTTAATCCATTAACACTGAGCCTAGAGACTGGGGATGACAATTCCGTATCCAATTCAAATCTATCTCCAATTTTGTCTACATAGTATAGAAAAGATTGCGCCACACATGAGTGATGGTGTTGGAACTGAACTTTTCCCACTCCGATCCTCTCTGGTCTGCTCAATGGGAAGATTCAGAAGATCAAGCTAAGTACCAATGGCTCATTCCTATAATTGTAGCCAATCAAGAGGATGAGAGATGAAGGGGTTCAAAGCCAGCTTGGGCAGGAAAACCTCTAAAAGTATCTTATTTCCAATTAATCACTGAAAAGGTGAAAGTGTAGTTATGGCTCCAAGAGGTAAAATGTCAACCTTGAGTGAAAAAGGGAAGAGACAGCACTAAGGCCCTGAGTTTAAACACACACACACACACACACACACACACACACACACACACACACACACACAGAGGAGATTCAAGCCTAGCTCAGGGCACAGTATAGGGAATGGCAAGGAAGTCCTGTTCCGTGCAAAGCTGTGGTTCCAAATGCAAGTACCAGGAATAGGAACAGTTTCAAGCAGCTTGCTTAGTAATGTGGGAATCCTCTTCAAACAGAAGGGGAGAGAAATCCTTTAACTTAAAGCCAACTACTCACAAAGTAGCACGTCAGTAAAATAGCATTAAGAACTGAAAAGCGAATGAGAACGTATTACAGTTATATTAATATATTAGTGTGTGTGAGGCTTGAACTCAGGGCCTCCAGATCTTGAGTGGCTTTTGTGCTTAAGGCTGGAGCGGTACTACTTGAGCCATCTCTTCTGGCTTCTTGCTAGTTAATTGGAGGTAAGAGTCTCATAGACTTTCCTGCCTGAGCTGGCTTCAAATCATGATCCCCAGATCTCAGCCTCTCATATTCTTGACATTTTTTTTTAAGGAATCATTTTTATCAAGTATCTAAGGAACCTGTAAAGCATCACAGAAAAAGCTTGGGACGTCAAGGAATGCAGTTAGAGCCCAACCACCTTACATAGGTACAGAGGGAATCAAGAAAGGAAAACCCCAACACGAGCCTGAAATCACTTTGGAAAAAGATCATCTTTCTAACTCACAAAACAATGGAGGAAAGGAAGGTGTGCATGCCATTGCAGAAAGGCGGGAAGAGAGATGCCCGTACCTCGCCTATCTCAGCACCCCATCTGTCTCCACAGCACCACCTCATTCCAGGCTGGCATTGACATCACACCCCACACCCTGGGTGCAACCTCTAAGGTCCATTGCACAAGGCCAGCCCATCTCCCTCTAAACCTGGGCCCAATCCTTCCCATCACCTTGGAAGCCAGGTCCAAAAAGTACATACATAACAAAACAGACACAAGCTTGTGACATGACTACGCCATCAAGAGGAGCAGACGGGAGGACCTGGCCCACTCCTCCCCGACTTTCATCATTTTAAGCTCCATTTAAGTCCCTTGCTCTGATCACAGGCCTGCATGAGTCAGGTGACTTAGAGACATTGCCTGCACCCTGCTAGCTTGACATGGTGTCTATGAACTTGATCACTTTATATACACTTGGAATGAACGAAGCACTGCGGCTGGAGTTTACTATCACTTCTCTGATGAGCCAACAAGCCATTCCAATGGCTTACCTATCTCCTCAGCCCTCCCTCTTCCCTGCTCAGTGTGAAAGAAGACCCAAGACCAGTGCTCAGTGGCACTGTGTAAGGGGATGGGAAGAATGGTCCAGGAGTCAGTTCAGAGCTCTAACTCCTGAGACCACAACCCAGGACCAGACAGCCTCTCCCCTACCCAGGCCAGACACACTCTTCTCTTCCCAGAAAGCTGAGCTGGCAGTATCAGCCAGGCCAGGCTGAAGGTGGTAGGAAACAATGTCGTTTCCCAGCCAGGGAATCTGCCTGGAGAAGAACACACTAACCAGTCTGGCATATGGTCTGGCGGCCACTCCTGCTGCAGCCAGGGCCATTGATCTGGATTCATCTGATATCTACTCTTCCACTTCAAGGTTATCTTCTCATTAGGACTGAGTTTATGGGAGTCAGGAAACCATTAGACTGGAGGAGTGGAGAGGAGGCCTGGGGCCAGTCTGGTGGAGTCTGGTTCTGTGCCCACACAGACAGTCCTACCTGAGGAAGGGGGGACGAGAAGGAAGTAGGGGCACAGCCATCAGCTTTCACACACAGGGTTACATTTAATTCAAGGAATGAAAGAGAAGTAGGCAGGTTATCCGTTTTTCTTCTCATCAAGGAGGAAAGCCTATCTCCTACATCTTTGGGAGTAAAGTCAGGGGACTCGAATTCTGACTTCACCAAGTATTAGCAAAACCACTCAGAGAAAGCCTCTTCACATCTCAACACCGCTGTTGCTTCATCTGTAAAACGGAGCTGAGACTGTCTCTCACTGCACTGTCACAAGAAGAAAATGAGATCCCAAGTTGGGCTGTCCTTGGCTGGGGCCTGAGGTCTGCCCAGACACACAAGTCCCATTAACCACGAAACAGCAGGGAATCGGGCTGTGGCTGGAGCTTAGATACAGCGCCCCGGGCAGCGCCCAGGCCTTGAGTTCGAGCCCCAGTGCCGACCCAGGCACCCTCACCCTGAGCTCACACACCACGTCGCCGGAATTACGTTCCTAGGAAACAATGTGTCTGGGCGGGTGACGACACCGAGGTACCCGGGCCGTCGTCAGAGCCCGCCCCCATTCTCGGATCCAGACAACTGAGTCTTCCTCACGCGCGTGTAAGGAGCTCGGCCGGCAGCTCCCGGCCCAGCTCCCAGCTGCCGGGCCCAGCTGCCCACCCCGCCCGGCCGGCACGCATTCCTCGCCTACCGGGACCTGGCTACGGTTCCGCGGGGCGGCCCGGGGAGGGGGAGGGGGATGCGGCGGGAGGGGGAGGGGCGAGCCCGCTCACCTCCGCTTGTACTCGTCGCGCTCGCGCTTCACCTTGGCCAGCACGTTGTAGAGCGCGCGGATCTCGGGGGTGATGGTGTCGATCTGCACGCCCACGCCGTCGGGGTGCACCCACGACACGCCGGGGCCCTGCACCGTCTCCACGCCGCCGCCGCCCGTGCGCCGCACCTGCGTGTAGCTCCAGATGGTCCCGGGCAGGCGGCCGTAGTGCTGCGGGTGCGAGCCGCCGCCGGGGGCCAGGCCGCCCGGGGCCACCGTGTTGGCGTTGGCGCCCAGCGCCGCGCCGCCGCCGGCCGCGGGCGGCCGCAGCAGCTCGGGCCCGGTCTGCACGGCCTGCTCCCGGGAGAAGGTCTTGTAGCGCAGCCGCCGCTCGCGCTCGCTCTGCTGCTGCTCCAGCTGCTTCTCCAGCAGCCGGTTGCGCCGCTCCAGCTCGTGCACCTTGGCCAGGAAGCAGCGGAACCGCACGTTGAGTCCCTTCAGGAGATGGATGTTGGAGCCCAGGTCGTCCCGCAGCGCCGCCGTCACCGGTGACGGCCCCGGCCCGGCCCCGCCGCCGCCGCCGCCGCCGCCGCCGCCCCCCGGGCAGCCCCCGCCGCCGCCGCCGCCGCCCGGCGGGCAGCCGAAGGCCAAGGCCATCTCCCCGAACAGCAGCGAGTTCACCATGCGCCGGCTGCGTGGCTCAGGGCCTCGGGCCCGCGACTCCAGGTGCGGCTCCAGCTCCGGGCAGGGCTCCCGGCGCGGCCGGGCCAAGGCGGGCGCGGGCTCCAGCGCGGCCGGCCAGGCGGTGCCAGATGCGCGCCAGATGCGGCCTCCGCAGCGGCAGCGGGCCGGGCTGCGGCCGGATGTGGGCGCCGAGGCGCAGGCTGAGACGCGACGGGCCCTGGGGACGCCGCGGAGGCTACGCGAGGCCGGCGAGGACGTCCGGTCTCACTACCCCGGCTGTCAGAGACGCTGTGCCGCGGCCGCGGCCGCCGCGCGCGGACGACTCTCGGAGGACCCCGCCCACTCTGCGGCGAGCCCCGCCCTCTGCAGACACCGGCCACGCCCCGGTTGTGGCCCCGCCTACTTCGCCCTCTGCGGCGGCTCCCTGGAACTGAGGCTCCGCCCACGGGGCGCACAGCCCAGGCCACGCCCACATGCCTGAGACACCGCCCGTCTCGGGCACCACCGCTTTCTCATTGGCCTGGACTGGCTGCAGCCCAGCCGGGCCACGCCCCCTCCCAGTTTGCGGTACTGAAGCCGGCGGAGCTCCCAATCTGCTCCCTAACGACGCGTACCGCAGAGCTGCTGCAGGGACGCCGTCTCTGGGACCGCCGCAGAGCCAGCCCGGCCTCTTAAAGGAGCCGGCAGCCTCGGCCCTGATCACCCCCCTTTAGGAGACCCCGCAGCGACTGGGTCTGCTAATCAGTCTCCCTCGTCCCGGATTGCTCCCTACCCTAGATTCCCATAGCTTGCGGCCTGGATGGGCCTAGGGACCCCAGAATGAGGAGGCACCTCGGTTGTCATCCCTCACTCTAGCTGGGGACGGCCTGGTTATTCCTTTTTCTGAATAAAAGATCACTCCTACCCAGTCCCTGCTGCTGGCCTCCCCAGATCTGACTGAGGCTCCAGGCCTCGAGGCCAGGAGAGAATCAAGACCTTGGGTCTGGCCTCCTGTGAGCTAGTGTGGCTTTCGGCCTTGACTGACGGCCTCCTCATCACCACACGCACCCTGAGACAGCTGAGCCTAAAACTGCATCCATTCACTCATTCCTTTTCACACCTACCACCCTAAAGGCCGGTCCTCCAGCAGTCCCGTGGCATATCCTGAAGACTGTGTAACTAGTATATGCCAAGTATCCACCTATAACCCATTTTACAGAAGGTGGCTAACACCTGAATGAGGCATCCACCTACCTCAGTAGGCATGCTTGGCATTTTGTTCATTTTCTGTTTTAAGTTTTGTTTGTTTGATTGGTTAGGTTTGGTTTTTGTTTTGTTTTATGTTTGGCCAGTCCTGGGCTTAAGCTCAGGGCCTGAGCACTGTCCTTGGATTTTCTCAAGGCTAGAGCTCTAGCATTTGAGCCTCAGCACCATTTCTGGCTTTTTTTCTAAGTATGTGGTACCAAGGAATCAAACCTGGGTCTTCATGCATGCTAGGCAAGCACTCTACCACTAGGCCAAACTCCCAGCCCCTGGTTGGGTTTTTTTCCCCCTTCAGTTGTAGGGCTTGAACTCAGGACCCAGGCGCTGTCCCTGAGCCTCTTGGTGCTCAAGGCTAGTGGTCTACCACTTTGAGACATAGTGCCACTTCCCATTGTTAGCTGGTTAATTGGAGATAAGAGTCTCACAGGGACTTTTCTGCCCCAGCCAGCTTTGAACCAGATCTCAGCCTTCTGAGTAGCTAGGTGTGAGCCACTGACACCCAGCCTGGTTTATGTTTTGGTATTGTGCCAGCACTGGGGCTTCAACTTCAGGTATGGGCACTGTCCCTTCATCTCCTTTTTTTTTTTTTTCACAAGGCTGGGGCTCTATCATGTAAGCCACAGCTCACTTTTTGGCTTTTTGCTGGTTCACTGAAAATATAAGTCTCACAGACTCTTATGCCTGGGCTGGCTTTGAACCATGATCATTTCTCAAATCTCAATCTCCAGAGTAGTTAGGATTACAAATATGCGTAACTGATCTCCCCCACAAACATCAGAGGAAAGACTCCCATCTCTGAGTAGCTGTGGGTTGCTCTGTGTACACTTAACCAGATATGTGGCATGTTCCAGATTCTTCTGGCCACCATTTTTCCATTAGAATTTAATTTTTGTGTGACTAACTTGTGTGTTTGTCTTGTCTCTTTGTATGTAAGCTTGAGTACAGTTACCCTGTCTGGCAGGAACAATATTTTGGTGTTCATAGTGACAAGAGACACAAAGGAGACTGGGACCTCCTCTGGGGTAGTATTGTGGCTGGGGTTTCAGCTTGTTGTATTTTCTACTTGGCCACAAGAGCAAACCCCCGGTGTTTCCTTCCCTAGACTTGCTCCCAGTCAAAATGGAATCACATTGAAACTATGAAACTCACCAGCCTCTCTCCCTCTCCCTCTCCCTCTCCCTCTCCCTCTCCCTCTCCCTCTCCCTCTCCCTCTCCCTCTCCCTCTCCCTCTCCCTCTCCCTCTCCCTCTCCCTCTCTCTCTCTCTCTCTCTCTCTCTCTCTCTCTCTCTCTCTCTCTCTCTCTCTCTCTCCCCTCATTTAATTCTTTGTTCTCTCCCTTCTTGATGATTTTTTGTTTAATAGGAGAATCAAAAACCCTCTGCCTTGAAGCAGGTGTTTTTGGACCTCCTCCCCAAAGGGAGTGAGAAGAGGAATCGGAGGATCTATGACCCTGAAATCAACAGAAGTTCTCCCTTTATATCTTTTAGAATTTTCTCTGATAAATGCAGGCAGCAAGTAGATGTCTCTGTGGTTCTACCACTGATGGAAACCACAGATATTTCCACACCTGTAGATAGAATTTAAGCCATCATGGTTTTGAAAGTCCTATAAGATTCACTATTATATATATGCTGGTGGCTTTCTCCTGCATTCCTAACTACTCGGGAGTCTAAGCTTTCATTATTGAGATTCAAAGCCAGACTTGCAGGGGGGTGGTGCGGGGGGACAGGCAGGGAGAAAGTCTATGAGGTTCTTATCTCCAATTAGCAAAAATCTGAAGTAGAGGTATGGCTCAAGAGGTAGAATACCAACTTGGAGTGAAGAAAGATGAGAGAGTGAAGCCAAGTTCCAGTTGCACTACCAGTACACACACACACACACACACACACACACACACACACACACACGCACCCCAAAATTGAGTATTGGGAAATCAAACCCAGGGCCTCACCAATGCTAGATAAGTGCTCTACTATGGCCACCCCACAACCCCAGCTCTAAACCTGTTAAGGTCATCATGCATACTTGTTATTGTAGCATATGTATATCGTATCTAATATTATGTGACCGCTGCAGTTTTTCTTTGGCCTATTCATTTTAGTTAAATTGCTCCAGTCGCATGCAATGGAGTTTCACCCAATCCATTTTTGTGTATGTGATAGTACTGGGGCTTGAACTCAGAACCTGGGTGTTATCCCTTTGCTTTTTCACTCTACCATTTGCATCACTCCCTCCATTTCCAGCTTTTGAGTAGATAATTGAAGTCTCACGGACTTACGGACTTTCTTGCCTGAGCTGGTTTCAACCCATGCTCCTCAGATTTCAGCCTTCTGAATAGGAGGATTCCAGGCCTGAGGCACTAGCCCCACATGCATTTTGTATGTGTGTGCGGGTCCTGAGACTTGAACTCAAGGCCTGAACAGTGCCCCTGAGATTTGTGTTCATGGCTTAGCACTCCACGGCTTGAGCCACAGCTCCACTTCCAGCATCTTCTTGACAGTTTATTTGAGATAAGAGTCTCATGGACTTTCCTGCCAACGATGGCTTTGAACTGTGATCCTCAGATCTCAGTCTCCTGAGTAGCTAGGATGCCAGGCATCAGCCACTAGTACCCAACTCTTAAAAAAAAATAATGACTGCAAGGAGGTTACAGCTTTCATCCAGCTACCTAGGAACCATGGAAAAGTAAGGGTTAAGAAGCAAGGCCTCGGGCCGGGAGTTTGGCCTAGAGGTTAAAGTGTTTGCCTAGAATGCATGAAGACCTGGGTTCGATTCCTCGGTACCACATACATAGAAAAAGGCCGGAAGTGGTGCTGAGGCTCAAGTGGTAGAGCTCTAGCCTTGAGAAAGTCCAAGGACAGTGCTCAGGCCCTGAGCTCAAGCCCAGGACTGGCAAAAAAAAAAAAAAAAAAAGAAGAAGCAATGCCTCGGGAGTGGCTCCCTGCACCCACTCTCAGGAAGGATCTTCTTGCCAACTTGTCCAGATGTTGGGGTGCAAAGCCCTCCTGGGAGGGGCAGCCTTGTCCTGAGCATCGGGAGACTTGGGCATCCCTGATCATGGATTGAGCACTGTGCCTGGGCATCAGTCCTGCCCAGAAGGCTGAAGAAAGTGCTAGAAAGCAACTTCTGGAGAATCAAGACATTCCTGGGGCACAGAGAGAAGTGGCTGAGCAGAGGCCAGAACATCTGAAGGAGGCTCAGAAGTGGCACTTGAGCTTAAAGGGGTTCTGGTCAACCTACAGAGACAAGATGGGTGCAAATGAGGCAGCTGGAAAGAAGCTCTGCAGCCACAAAGGAACAAAAGTAAGTTGCTGCGTGGCGCGTTGTTTGTGGGCAAGGGAAGAAGGGAGGTACACCTAGCAGGTAGCCTTCCAGCTAGGGGACCAGCATGAGTCCCATGCCTAGAATCAAAGTGTTTCCTAATTCAGTGCATCCAGTTCCAAAACACAGAAGGCCTGAGCAAACTGATCGAGCCGTTTCCTTCTTCCAGCCCTAACAGATCTGGAAACTCTGCGTGCGTGCGTGCGTGCAAACATCACTAATGGGGCTAAACTCAGGCCCCTGCCATCTTGCTCAGCTTCTGCTCAAAGCTGGCTCTCTACCACTTGTGCCAAACCCAAACTTTCACTTCCAGCTTTTTGCTGTTTTTTCTTTTCCTCTCTCTCTCTCTCTCTCTCTCTCTCTCTCTCTCTCTCTCTCTCTCTCTCTCTCTCTCTCTCTTGGCAGTTATGGGGCTTGAACTCAGGGACAAGGCACTATCCCTGAGTTTCTTTTGCTCAAGGCTAGGGCTCTACCACTTGAACCACAGATCCACTTCCAGCTTTTTTCGTGTATGTGGTATGAAGGTATTGAACCCAGGGCTTCATGCATGCTAGGCAAGTAGTCTACCACTGAGCCACATCCCCAGCCCTTTTTGCTGGTTCATTGGATTTGCTAGCCCCTCACATTGGGCTTCAAACCCAATCTTCAGACCTCAGCTTCCTGAGAATGAGCCACCAGTGCCCAGCTAGATTTGGAAAGTTCTGAGGCCAGAAATCCTGGCTGGCAGCAGCAACCACGTTCAATACCTAGTAACTGATCTTATGATGTTCACTTTGTTGTGCTTAAGCAAGTGGGGAAACTCACACTCAGTTTCCAGACATGCACAAAGACATAGGAGAAAAATGCATACCCCACCATCCCACACCCAGTAGATCTATCTGCAGCTCAACTACCGTCTTCTGGCCTGGGCTCCCCTCCTCCCTGGCACTCCTTTCCACTCCCAACCCCCAGGCTTCAGTTTCTAGAACATTCCTACCAGCCCACTTCCCAGTGAAGTGCAAAGGGAGCCAGACAGGATGATGGCCCAGAGGGAGGGAGTGGCTGTCGGTCCTTCAGATTCTGCAGGTGAAAATTAATCCTAGAAGCAGAACAGGCAGATTCTTGAGATGGTCCAGCTCTCCTCCCTCAAGGAACAATGAAGACAAGAGAAGCCAAAACAACAACTAAAAAAACAACAACATAAAATCTTGGCATCGAGGGCAACTCCTGTGTACTGGAACACCAGCGTGTGGCACGTTCACAGAACTCCATCTTTCATGGGATCTCCGGGCTAACACATGGCTTAAGCTTCTGTTGGCGCGACAATTATTTCTGGGTGGATTCGCCTTCTTTGAAAAGGGTGTGGATTTTTTTTTAATCAGACCCAGGGCGCCACAGTGTCCCACAGACTTCTCTGACTCTGCACATCTTGGTCAACAAGACTTGAGGAGGCCTGGCTGTGTCTAGCCCTTTCTCTGGGCCGCCTCATGGAGAAGGCCTCATGAAAGGATGAAAGGCCAGTCTGCATTTGAAGCAAGGGGTCCAGAAGCAGGCACTGTTGATTATTGAACATGTGAATTTGGATACTGACTCAACACCCTTGTGCCTCAGTTTCCCCTTCCACCCCCAGGGAGTGAGTGATATATAGGATTGGTTTGAGGACCATACCAGTCCTCCATGTAGAGAGCTCTGGGGATCACAAACCAAAAGGCCTTCAACTCCTCATGTGTAGCCAGCCTGTCCTAGTGAGTGAGTAAATTAGTTGGAGAAACCGATACAAAAGAAATATTTCAGAGCGCAGTACCCCTGCCCCTCCCTAGCCTCTTCTAGTTTCTATGACCTTCCCATGACCGTGGGGAAAGGGTTCGCAGAAGGGATCCGCCAACAATGAACAACTCATCAGAAAGTTGTGGAACCTATCATACCAAGAAAAGATCACCTTCCAAAACACCTAATTATCAAAGGAACAAGCAATCAGATCCCAGCCCAGGGTATTAGAACCCCTAGAGTCAGAGCCATGGGGTGGGGGCCGGGGATGAGAGAGAAAGAGAGAGGAAAAAGGAGGAGGGAGGGAGGGACACCTGAGGAGAGGATAGATGATTAGAGCGCAGTGGTGGCCATTCAGGCTGGATTCTTTTCTCATCCTCCATCGTTCCTGGACTTGGATCTTCAAGAACCAGACAAGAACCCATCGAGACACCACGGGGAGGATCCGTGGTGCTGCAGTGGAACCACAACAACGTCATCTGCTCCGAACTGTGACACCGGCTGACATCACCCACTGAAGGGCTACCACCCTCCTGGCTTCTGAACCAGAAGGGCTGTGTGGACCCTGCTCACCAAAACAACCCCAGGAGCTTCTGTCTCTAGGCGACGGTGAGCTGCATGAGGCAGCTCATGGGTCATGCTGGAGCACTCTCCAGGGAGCCACCGGGATGGAATGTGGGGGTTCTTGCTTCTAGGCCCTTCTATCCTAGTGGTAGAGTGCTTGTCTAGTATGCTTGAAGCCCTGAGTTAGATTTCTTGGTACCACATACACAGAAAAGGCTGGAAGTGGTGCTGTGGCTCAAGTGGTAGAGGGCTAGCCTTGAGAAAGCCCGAGGTCAGTGCCCTGGCCCTAAGTTCAAGCCCCAGGACTGGCAAAAAAAAAAGGACATGAAATTCACTTCACAACTGAACTTAGAATGAAGCCTTGAATGCCCAGTGGGTCCCTCCTGTTCTGTCTGTAGCCTCTTCCACAATATCAAGGGAACTAGAGGAGTGAGCTGTTGAACTGACTTTGGGCCAGCCTGGTAGAAGGTGTTAGGAGTTGCCCCAGTGAGTAGAAAGAAGCACAAAGAAATGGCATATAGAAAAGAGGCATACAGAAGAACCATCAAATTAGCCCAAAGCAAAGCCAATATCATGCACATCCTGCCTCTGGGCCTTTGCACATGCTGATTCCTACTCCAGTATTCTGCCCCTATTTTGCTGGGCTGGGTTTTTGCTCGCTCTTCAGCTCTTAGCTTTGCCCTTCTTCATTGCTTTGTTTTGGCTTGGTCGAGAGGTATAACTTCTGTTCAGTAAATACACAACCACTAAGTGTCCAGCTGGACAAGTTTCTGCATATGTACACCCTCCTGTAGTGAACAGATCACTTCCCACATAGCAGAAGGCGCCCTTCCAGTCACTAGCTCCCAAAGATGCTTGGGGTTTTTTCATCCTAGATCCCCTTCCAGCATCTTCTAGAACCTCTTGTACATGAAAGCACATGTACATGAAGATCAGCGATAGCTTCTTGAACATACACACGTATATGTATATGTTTTGCACTGCGCACATCAGTGGTTTGCTTTTTCTTTGTCCACTGCAGAGGGACAGGTGGGTGCTTCTTCATCGGGGGCCATTAGAGGGTAGCTGTTGCCAACCCTCTCCTCTGTGTTCTGGGTGAACTTAAACCCCATTCCTCTTGGGCACAGCCCTGGAGTCAGGATCACTGTGCTATCAGTGTGTGCATTCTCAGTGTTAGCAGAACCCCTTGAGGTAGTGGGTGTGAATTCCAATCACCCTAGCTCACTCCAGCATTATGAGTCCTGTGGGTCCAGACCTTCTGCTGAGCATGAGGCTGCACTTCTCTTTAGGAGCCCCGAATCCAGATGGGGGCTCCCCATGACACCTCCACCCACCCCACCCCAGTGTACCTCTCTAGGCTGTGTCTGCCAAACTCTGGCTCCTAAGGGGAGGGAAGGACATCTCCACCTGATCCACAGCTGCCTTGGGAAGAACCTGTCCGCCCCAGCCACTGGTCCTCTTCCTCTAGCCCTCCCTGGCATGGCCAGGAGTCCTGTCCTGAGGGCACAGGGCCCTCTCTCTGACCTGCCCCAATCCACTGGAAACCCGACGTCCAGTGAAACGGCATTCTATTGGAGGTGTGATCCTTTCAGACCCTCAGCTTCCCATCTGTAAAACAGGAATGCTACCCCACCCCCATCTCTTACAGTTTTTTTTCTGAGAGCCAATGGGAGACTGTGTGACATCCCTGGGAAAAGGCCTGGCAGAGGGAAGCACCCCAGCAGGTGGCCCTCAGAGGTGCCCAAAGCCTGTGGCCCTCTCCCAGGAGCCTGTCTGGTGTCCATGGCGTCGTCATCATGAGAAAGCACAATAAAGTGCAGGATGGCATTGCTGCCCTAAGAGCCAGCATCCTGGCCCTGGGGAGAAGTCCTCCTGGGCTGCACATGCTCTGTCTCCTTCGGCCTCACCCGGGCCCACGTCGACCTGAGCAGCAAGGCTGTGGGAATTCCATGCTCCGCTCACGCCTTGGGTTGAGATCTACCAGCTTGAGGAAAGCACCCTCCTCCCTAGCTTACAGATGGAGAAACTGAGGCGGAAAAGAGAAGGCAGCTGACCAAGAGGCCAGCCTGGACATCATGGGTCCAGACTCTTAATGAGGGCCCTGCATAGCAGCATGATGTCCAGACAACCTCAGGGTAGAGGACTCCATAGGGACATGGGGAACCAGGGTAAGTGGGCTGTTGTCAGCCAGGCCCTGGAGATTCCAAAAAACCACCGGGGGGGGGGGAGGAGGAGAAGCCTGTCCCGTCCCTCCTTGAAAGCTGACATTGCACCAGTAGATAAGCAAGCTAGCTGCATCCCTGGGGATCTTTTATGGCTATTGGTGTCGGTTTTGGGGCTTGAACTCAGGGCCTGAATGCTATCCCTGAGCCTCTTTGTGCACTTGAGCCACAGCTCCACTTCCAGCTTTTTACTGGTTAATAAGAGGTAGGAGTCTCATGACTGTCTGGTTTTGTTTTTGTTTGTTTTGTTTTTTATTGTTATTATAAAGGTGATGTACAGAGGGGTTACATTAGGTAAGTCAGGGAAAGAGTATCTCCTTTCCAGTTTTTCCCTCTCCCTCCTCCCCCCTACACTGGATAGCTCATTTTCTACATAGTATCTAGTGAGTATCACTGCTGCATGTATGACCCTCTGCACCTCCATTTCTGCATCCTCCTTACTCTCACAAAAACAGATAGATGACCAAATAAGATACAGAGAAAACAAAAACTACAACAAAGAAAAAAATACTCTTGTTTCCATTTCTTGGAGTTCATTTCAAGAAATATTATTTTATTTTATTTTTTTTTATTATTTTTTTTTTACCAGTCCTGGGCTTAAGCTCAGCGCCTGAGCACTGTCCTTGGATTTTTCTCAAGGCTAGAGCTCTACCACTTGAGCCTCAGCACCACTTCTGGCTTTTTCTAAGTATGTGGTACCAAGGAATCGAACCTGGGTCTTCGTGCATGCTAGGCAAGCACTCTACACTAGGCCAACCTCCCAGCCTAAATATTATTTTAAATGATCAGATCCTGGGTTTGTGGTGGTGGTGGTGATGGTGGTTTTGCTTTTTTTTTTTTTTAACTGAGATCTGAGACCTCTTGAGTAGCTAGGACTACAGGCATGAGCCACCGGCCCTGGGCTCACTCTGACTTCTTGTTTGTAAATGTTCTGTCATCATAGGTAAGCCCTCAGAGGAAAGCACGCTAGGTCCTCTTGATCTCATGGCCCTATTCTGCTGAAACAAAGGACACTGCCTGGGAGGTGTCTGCAAGAGGAGGTGAGTCAAAGCCCTTTTCCAGAAGGAACAAAGTTCTGAGCCCCTCCCCAGGCCAGAGATAGAACCATCCCCCGTAATTGTCCTCAGTGCAACTTGGGGTGTCCTCACCATGCAGCTGGGTGACTTCCCCGATGGCCATTTCATAACTGCAGAGGCCTCTGAGGCTTGGCTGAATTACACCTGCCTATACCTGACAGCTCAGCTCAAAACAGCACAGGAACTGTAGTGGCCAACAACAGGCAGCAGCCCAGAGAGTGTCAGCACAACAGCCGGCCGTAGGGCTGAGGCAGTCTGGCAGAATAACACTATGCTACGCTGACTGGTAGAGACAGAGGTTAAAGAGAGAAGGTACAGCATCTAACATTGTCATGCCCAGGACAGTGGGTTAAGCCTGTAATCCTAGCTGCTAGGGAGATAGAAATGAACAGATCAGTTTGGGACAGCCTGGGCAGGAAGAAGTTCATAGGACTCCATCCCAATGAATTCCGGGCACCGACGGCCATGCACGTCTGTCACCCTCAGCAACTTGGGGAAACGTAAGTAGGAGGCTCGCAGCCCAGGTCTGCCTGGGCATAAAGTGAGATCCAGTGTGTCTTCAAACCATGATCCTCAGATCTCAGCTCTAGGATTACAGAGGTGAGCCACGGGCACCCAGTTTTTAATTGGAACCCACGCTCCTTGACTATTTCCCTTTTTCACATGAGTGGACTGAAGCACAAAAAGGCTGAGAGCTTGTCCACAGAGCCTGTGGGGCCGAGGCAGCCCCGCCCTTTGCTCAGCCACTGGCACTATAGAAGCCACCTCATCCCTTGAGGGTGTGTTGGAGGACAGAATGCACAATGCTGTAAAACTGGTTTGTTTTTGTTTTGAGTCAGGGTCTCATCAAATAGTCCAGGCTTTCACTGGACTTGAGATTCTCTGGCCTTAACCTGCTTATGAGGAGCTAAAAAGCGCCCCCATTCTGAGGCAGCAACCATCTTGCTGTTTATATAAACTATGAGTGACCCAAAAGTGCACACAAATTAAAGAAACAGAATTGTGGTGCGCATAAATCCCAGGAACTGACCTGTCTGTGTTAAAACTAATCAGAACTCACGTAAATTCCAGGGATGGCATTTGTTTTCTAAGCCATAAAACTACCCTCAGACAACTAATTAGGACTCTACTGGCGTGGGAACCTCCCTTTAGCTCCAATCGCCCTGGAATGTCCCTAACCCCCCCACACACACCTTATCTTACTCAGACACCTAGTTGCTGTAAATCTGTGGTCTTTGCCTTTAAAAGCCCTGTAAAATTTCAGCTCGGGGCCTCCTCCTCCTAAGCTCGCTGTGTCGGTGTAGGGCAAAGGCCTGAGCTGCAGCCTTGCTTTTGCATTTCGGAAAATCTGACTCTTGGTGGTCTTCTTGGTGGTCATCTCGTGACTTGGGCATTACACCAAGATTACAGGCATGCACCACCACACTCACCTGCTTTGGAAACAAGAAACTGGGGTCCTGGTTTCTCTTGCTTTTAGAAGAAAAGCACTTTCAGCCCTTTGTGCCCCCCTCACCTGTAAGCCTCCCAAGGCCCAGGCTGCAGCACAGGGTCATGCTGTTAGAGCCGAAAGGCCACAGATACCAGGCCAGGCCACAGCTATCTTCCTCCCAGCCCTGTTCTACCTCCCTGTTCTTCTCAGTGCCTCAACAAGGCATGAGGACTACTTTCTTCTGACTTCAGGCCCTGGTGCAGAGGGTAGGCTGCCATTCCCGTCTCTTTTCCACAAGCCACCAACTCCACCATCGACCCTTCAGGTCATACCCACTGGCCTGGCCCAGTTCTCTAGAAGCCACTGCCAGGCCTCTCCAGGGACACTGTCTCTATCCCAGCTCTCTGTAGAATGCTGGGATGGTGGCTGGGAGTTTGGCCTAGTGGTAGAGTGCTTGCCTAGCATGCACGAAGACCCGGGTTCAATTCCTCGGTACCACATACATAGCAAAAAGCCAGAAGTGGTTCTGAGGCTCAAGTGGTAGAGCTCTAGCCTTGAGAAAATCCAAGGACAGTGTTCAAGCCCTGAGTCCAAGCCCAGGACTGGCAAAAAAAAAAAAAAAAAGAATGCTGGGATGGTGGAGCGGTCCTGTATTCTACTATTTCCCAGCCACTGAGTGGATCTACCTGGGTTGGGCCCTTCCTTGGTATCTGGCCCCTTCTGCTCAGTAGGACACAGGTCTGCCAGCTGACTCTGCCAGCTGGGCCAGGCACAGTATTATAGAAATCTTAACCCAATCTCAAGGTAGTTTTTCCCAGCCACACAGCTCCCTCCCTCCATTCCTCTGACCATTTACAATCAAGGGTAACAAGGTAGTTGTGTATTTTTTTTCTCTAATGATATTTGACTCAAAGAAGACATGGTGGTGGTGAGCTCAAAAATGAAGATGCTCATGCATGAAGACCCATGTTCGATTCCTTGCTACCACACATATAGAAAAAAAGAAGCTAGAAGTGGTGCTATAGCTCAAGTGGTAAAGCTCTTGCCCTGAGAAAGCCCAAAGACAGTGCTCAGGCCCTGCTCAGGCCCTGACTTTAAGCCCCCAGGACTGGCAAAAATAAATAAATAAATACACCCCTTCTCCAAGAGTTCCTTGATCTAGCCTCTGAAACCTGTGAATGTGACCTTATATGGCAAGGAGGAGGCTTTTGAAGAGCTCATGAAGTCATAATGATCAAAGGGCAAGAAGAATGAATCTGGATTATCTGGGTGGACCCAAGTGCAATTATATGCACTCCATAGTATAAGAGGAGAAGCAGAAGTCAGGGAGTGGTGACACATACCTGTAATCCCAGCTACTTCAGAGACAAGAGAAAGGGGATCATAGCTCAAGGCCAGCTGGACAAAGTCATTGACAAGCACTGTCTGAAAAACAAATTTAAAAAAACAAAAGGACTAGAGATGTGAGTCAATGGTAGAGTGCCTGCCTAAAAAGCATGAGGACTGGAATTAAATCCCTGGAACTGCAAAAGATAGGAAGCAGGGGCCAGGAGTTTGGCCTAGTGGCAGAGTGCTTGCCTAGCATGCATGAAGACCCCAGTACGATTCCTCGGTACCCCACATACATAGCAAAAAGCCGGAAGTGGTGCTGAAGCTCAAGTGGTAGAGTGCTAGCCTTGAGAAAGTCCAACGACAGTGCTCAAGCCCTGAGCTCAAGCCCAGGACTGGCAAAAAAAAAAAAGAGAGGAAGCAAAGGGGGATTTGATGGCACAGAGAAGGAAATTTATATGAAGAAGCAGAGAGGGATTTGAAAGTGCTACTCTTGGAGACTGTAAAGGTGCTGTCACAAGCCAGGGAAAGCAGGCAATCATAAGCTGGAAGTACTAAGAAATGGCTTCTCCTGGCCCTCCAGAGGAAGCTCAGCCCTACTGACATCTTGATTTTTCACTCAAGGACACCATCATAGGAGTTACAGCTTCTAGAATGATGAAATAACAGATTAAAGTTATTTTAAAACACTCACCTTATAGAAATTTACAACAGTAGCCACAGCAAGTCAATACAATAGGAGAGAAGTAATAACTAATACCTGCCTATCCAGACACTGGTGGCTTATGACTGTAATACTAGTTACTTAGGAGGCAGAGATTCCAGAGAATCATGGTCAAGGACATCTCAGGCAGAAAAGTTTGCTAAACTTCACCTACAACCCCTGCAAAAAGCAGGGGTTGGGGCTGGGAAGATGGCTTGGTGGTAGAGTGCTTGCCTAGCATGCATGAAGGCCTGGGTTCCATTCCTCAGTACTAAAACAGAAAAAGCTGGAAGTGGGGCTGTGGGTCAAGTGATAGAGAGCTAGCCTTGAGCACAGAGAGGCTCAGGGACAATGCTTGGTCCTGACTTCAAGCCCCAGGACCAGCAAAATAAATAAATAAATAAATAAATAAATAGCAGGGGTGGCTGGGCACTGGTAGCTCACACCTGCAATCCTAGCTATTCAAGAGGATGAGATTTGAGAATTGCGGTTTGAAGCCAGTCCAGGGTAGGAAAGTCCATGAAATTCTTATCTCCAGTTAGCAACTAGAAAACCAGAAGTGGCACCGTGGTTCAATGTGGTAGAGTACTAGCCTTAAGCAAAAAAACTCAGAGACAGAACCCAGGCCCTAAGTTCAAGCCTCATGACCAACCAAAATTGAACCATCAGGTCCAAGAGACACAATAAATCTCAAGCAAGATGAAATCCCTTTTAAACATTTTTTTTTAATTTTCTTTATAGAAGTGGTACAAATGAGTTGCCATTCAACCCATCAGTTTATGCATACAATGCATCTTGAACGATGTCAGCTCCCCATCCCTCCCCACCCAACCCTCCTCTCAGTAAGATGAAATCGTAAGCCCACCGTTTATATATCTTTCATGAGTGCACAGCCAAAGACAAACATGGCAACAGCAAATTACAAACAAAGAAACAAGGACTAGTGGACAGCTGACTTTTCAATGGGAACAACTATAGACGGAAGACAATGGAACAACACTTCCACCATGAGGTGGAATGTGACTGGGAAAAACAGTCTAGGGCCAGGAGTTTGGCCTAGTGGTAGAGTGCTTGACTAGCATGCATGAAGACCCAGATTTAATTCCTTAGTATCCCATACATAGAAAAAGTTGTAAGTGGTGCTGTAGCTCGAGTGACAGAGGTCTGTCCTTGAGAAAGCCCAAGAACAGTGCTCAGGCCCTGAGTTCAAGCCGCAGGACTGACAAAAAAAATCTAGAAGTATAGAATCCATAAAATTATCTTTTAAGACCAAAGACAGCCATTTTAAACAAGCTAATATTGACTGTGCTGACCACCAACAAACCTTTACCAGAGGAGCTTATAAAGTGTAGCTCAGGAAGAAGGAAAATGATCCCAAAAGTACATTCTTAAACCTAAATAGAACAAGGGAAAGAAGGAAGAGGCAATGAATTAGTAAATACTAATAACTGTTACCCACAGACAACATAAATCTGCATAAATCAATTCATTCTTCAGTTCCATTCTGAATAGAATTTTAAGAAAAAAAATCATGGCCAATGTTCTCTTTACAAAGAAATTATTAATAATTTATAAAACGCAAAGGGCCCAAAAGTGCAAGGACGTTCCCCCAAAATAATGCCAAGCTGGAGGAAATGGCTAATGCCTGTAATTCTAGCTAGTCAGGAAGCTGGGATTTGAGATTGTGGTTTGGAGCCTGCTCAGGCAGACAAATCTTTCAGACTCTTATCTCCAATTAACTAACAAAAGTCAGAGGTATTGCTCAAATCATAGAATGTCAACCTTGGTTGAAAAAGCTAAATGAGAGTGTGATATCCTGCGTTCAAGTCCAAGTAGTGACACAAAATAATATGATAAAGAATATTTGCAGGGTGGTAGTGGTTCATGCATGTTATTTATCCTCGATACTCAGGAGGCTGAGATCTGAGGATTGAGGTTCAAAGCCAGCCCAACCAGGAGAATCTGTGAGACTCTTATC